>NC_133538.1:128323894-128508894 GCF_048544455.1 Silene latifolia
TCCTACCAGGATATTTGATTTCTTTATGATCTGGCTTTCATCAATCTTCATGGCTTTCAAAGCATCGAGCATAATTCGATTGACTGAGCTGCCACCATCTACTAAGATTCTCGGGACACGTGCAGTTCCAATTTGCATGGTAATGACCAGGCCATCATGATGGATATCAGAGATTTCCTACATGTCAGTATCATCAAAAGTAATTTGAGGTAAATTTCTAGGTTTAAAAGGAGATTTCATTTTTGAATCCCTGGTTATTTTCTTTGCAGCTGAGATGGTCAGGCCGCAGATTTCAGATCCTCCATTGATGAACTTGACTTCATAGATGGGTGGTGCTGGAGGCAGGTCACCTTGTTGTCTTTCCTGGTCCTTTCTTGATCCGTTGTCTTTCATGTTCTTTGATGGCATCAGATCTTTCAGGTAGCCTTTGTTTGACAGGTAAGCCACTTGCATGCGTAGTCCCAGGCATTCTTTCGTGGTGTGTCCTATGTCCATGTGAAACTCACACCATCTTGTTGTGTCCTTCCTTGAGTTAGGGTTGTCCGTCTTTTAAGGCCACTTGACAATGTCTCCCATATTGTCAACCTTTTAATCAATCCTGCAATATCAACAGAGAAGTAATATTCCTGAATAGGAGGATAAGTATAGGAGTTACCTCGTTGCTCATGAGCATAGTTGACTTCTGATCTATCAGGCCTAGCATAGGGGGATGGCCTGGAATTTCTTCCTCTGTCATTGGAACTTTTCCTGTTGGATCTTTCATATCCTAAAGCACTGTCAGTGGCTTCAGCTTTGAAGCTTTTGTCTTGCTCCTGTCTGATGTAGCCAATAGCCTTTGCTTGGACGTCTTCAAAAGTCAGGCAAGGTTTCATAGTCATCTCATCATAGAAATTGCTATCCAATGGTAGTCCCTGCCTGAAAGCTTCCACCGCTATTCCAACATTACATCTGGGGATTGATACTTTCTCTTTGTTGAATCTAGTCAGGAATGCTATGATTGTCTCGCCAGGCTTTTTTTTAATTCAATATAGGTCACTGGATCTCATTTCGAGTTCCTTACTGCTGGCAAATTGATGGTTGAACGAGTTTATCAGATCTGCAAAGGACTTGATGCTTCCATTTGGTAGATTAATGCACCACTGGAAGGCAGGTCCGGTCAGGGTTGTCCCAAAACCCTTGCACATGCAGACTTGTCACAACTCACTGGGTATAGAGGCTGCCAACATTCTTTGTTTGTAGTAGGCTATATGGTTCTGAGGGTCGATAGTTCCATCATAGATTCTCATTGATTGTACCACAAACTTCTTAGGTAGATCTATCTTTTCTATCTCATCCACGAAGGGAGAGTAAGCATAACTTTCTGGATTGGCCTCCTCAATAGTTGTAGGCACTCCACGGATCTTCTCAAATTTCTCATAGAGTTTCTGGATTTCCTGGAGCATGGCCATCATTATAGCTGCGTTAGTCTGATCTTGGACAGCCTCTTCATTTGGGCTATCTTCTGAGTCTGTGTCATCTTCTCCTGCTTTGGATTTTGATGGAGTTGGAATACCAAAGTTAGAGAAATCAATGTTCCAGATGATTGAAAAGAATGGCGTTCCAGGCTGGATCTTCAATTTTGAACCTGAAGCTTTGTCACCCAGCCTTTGCTTCAGACTAGATTCTGATTCCTTTAGTTTCATGACTTCGGCCTCAGCCTGGGCCATTTTATGTTTCAGTTGTTCCATTTCCACCAATTGTTGCTTAGCAGCAGCCAATTGATGTTCTATGTTATCTCCAGTCATTTTTTGGAAGAGTTTTTGTGTTGTTTAGATTTAGGTTTTGACTATTTTTGAGCTAAATGCTCCACGGTGGGCGCCAATTATTTTAGCAGGAATTCATACTAGGATAATGTCCTGCCAGGGATATAATTACAGGGCAATCTAACTCAAAACAAGTAACCTGACTAGTATGACAAACTGAATAAATAATAAATAAGAAAATGAGACACAATGATTTATACGTGGAAAAACCCTGGGAATAAGGGAAAAAATCACGGGCACCAAGCCAGGAGTGATTATCACTATGATTTTAGGTATCCTGACAGGTAATATGTATGTCAGGCAAAGAATAGAGTGTGGCTGCTTAATAATAATGCTAAGTAGTGTTTTGATTACAAGAATGAGAGCAAAAGCACGAGTGAATGAGTAAGTAAGCAAGTGTCTTCTCCTTTGTTCTTCTTTGTTATTTATAGTAGCTATGCAACAGTCCCCTGAGGCTCTTTTAGGGTTTCCTGGTAAATAGGCCTCATGCCCTATTTACCTGGGAGTAGTTTGGTTAACTGGAGAGTTGGCTGCCTTTATTTCTGCAACGTTGACCGCTTCAAAGTTGTTGTGGATATTGTTGAATAGGTCTTCCGTGCAAATAGAAACTACTTTTGTGAGCTTTAGATGTTGCCTGACACCTTCAGGTTGTGCTTATCATGTGGCTTGGTGAGTTGCCCCTTCAGGCCTGGCTTAAATAATGCCTGACCTGTCTTTCCCTCCTGGCTGGTACCTGCTCAGCTGTTTTGGATGCCTTATACTGAATGTCTTCCGTTTAGGCTTAGCTTTGGACATTGCCTGATTCTTTTCTAATCATGCAGGGTAATTCTGGGCCCAACACGTACCCTCCAAGAACCCTTGACACAGCTCGAAGCAATCATCATACACCTCATAAGACTACATGCTCACCATTTGCTGGCAATATTAAATGGATCACCGCAAACACATAAGAGAAAACAAAGAACATACAAACACCACATAAGGTCAGTAACAGAATATGAGGAACGCAGAAACAATATGACATGTAGACGAGTAAGAGTAGTCGGATGAGGGGTCGGAGGTCGGCTTTCGGTTCGTAGTGAACCCGGCATCGCAGATAACATTGACTAAGAGGGTGGCCCGAGATATTTTAGGCCGATATATGAGTACTATGGAGACCAATGAGCACGGAAAGGTCGAGGCCGCCGAAGACTTCTAGAACAGCATCGTGATGACTTAACGCAGCTATCCCATACGCATCAACTCATACCTGCTCAATAACTACTCACCATCCCCGAATGGATCACCACAGTTTTTAAAACATTTAAACGGGGTCAGTAGTGATTACACAAACACACAGCTTTAATAAAATAACAATACAAGCCAATCCAATCCACCAACTCCGTCACATCACCACACACCTGACTACACACTAAGTGTGTAGTCCTGCCAGAATACTCTTTGCAACAAGTATTCCACACCGCCAGTGGGGGACCGCAGCCGTTCCCACCTAAGCCCCGCTCATCTCATCCGAGCGATAAACCCATGTTCCTGAATGTGCACATCCCCTCTGTGGCGGGTTCCACAGAGGGCGAATCAAGGGCGTGAAGCCACTCCCGCAAGTGTCTCCACTCAGCCAGGGACGCACCCCGAGAACCACAGATAGTTACACAACAATCACGTTATACAATCACAATCACCAAATGCCAATTCCTTTATGATAATCAATCAACAACAATAAAACAATCACCAACAATCAACAATGTCATATAAACAATACTGAGTAGGGAAACCCTACCTGGAATAGCAATCACCATAGACCGTCTAGCAGCTAATCAGAACTTCTCCTCTACGAATTCTCCTCCTATAACATGTATACATACAATTACCATCTACTCATCATAATACCCCCAAAATCCCCAAAACTACCCAATTAGGGTTTAATCAAACTTATCAAAACATTATAAAAATTATACAAGAAGCTTACCCTCGACACAACGATCACAACGACGTAAAGAATAGAACAATCCGACAAACCAAGCCTTGGGATTTGCTAATAATGCGGCGAAAGCGAACAACGTAACTTCTAATCTTCTCTTGAGAGGTTTTTCAGATGATAAAAGTGTTTAAAGAAAAGTGACGGAATCCTTTTATATTAATCCCGCATTGATAACAAAACCCGGCTAAAACACCCCGTAATACGCACTTACTCGATCGAGTAAGTCACTTACTCGATCAAGTGTCATACTTACTCGATCGAGTACCCTACAGGCAGCCTACTGTTTTGCGTAAAAAGCTACTTACTCGACAGAGTAAGTCCCACTCGATAGAGTATCCATAGACATAGAAAACCATTGTATTACAGTCTTCCCTCCTTAAAAAGAATTTCGTCCCCGAAGTTCAACCCATAGACAAAAACAAAACACACTATCACCACCCCGACACAACAACATAACCAAAACTCAAAACACAACTCCCAAAAACAACACTCAAACTGACTCAAAACAACTACTAACTGTACTAGAACCAACACAAAACATGCAAAAACTCTATGCGACCATCTCCTACCTCCCTAAAAGAAACATAGTTACGTCCCCGTAACTACACATACCTGATCAGAAAGAGACGGATACCGCTCCCTTATAGCCTCCTCCGCCTCCCAAATAGCCTCTTCAACCTCATGATTAGACCAAAGAACCTTAAGCAACACCGTTTCCCCATGTCTAGTTTTCCTAACCTTGCGATTAAGAATCTTTTTTGGCACCTCAAGATAAGACAAGGACTCATCCAACTCGATGTTCTCTACCTCTAACACATGTGAAGGATCACTCACATACTTCCGCAGCTGAGACACATGAAACACATTATGCACTCTATCCAAAGCAGCTGGTAAAGCTAACCGGTAAGCAACCTCACCCACACGATCCAAAATCTCATACGGTCCGATAAACTTCTTGCTCAGCTTCCCTTTCTTACCAAATCTCATGACTCCGCGCATAGGGGACACTTTCAAAAGAACCTTGTGTTAGACATTAATCTCATATTTTGACATATTCATATATGTGATAATCTATTTAGTCATAAAATAAATTGTGATCTTATGCATGCAAACATAAATAAATATAGAGAAGAAATCGTCATTCTTACTATGAAAGTTTCGGATTTTGGGCACAAGTAAGATCTCCTTCTTACTTGTTCTTGAGCTTTCCTTATATGGAAGAACAAAGATTCAAGCTTAGAATCTCTCCCAAAGATGTATACCCAAGATAACCTCTTAAAAATTAATATTATTAATACTAGAACAATATTAATCTTAATAAAAATTGACCCAAAATATTGTTTTGTCCTCTTGAAATTTTCGGCCAAGAGGGGATGAATTTTGGAGTTTTTATTTCTCTTTCTAAACTTCTATAAGTTAATTTTTGAATGAATAATAATAATACACAACTAGTTAGGATATATGTGCATTATAGAGATTATAAAGGGTAAAAACCCTTTGCTTCCATGGTTGGGAAACCGGGTATGGGGAAGGGGCTAGGGCCAATGCATGACCAAGATGCTCTTCACAAAAGCAACTAGGTTTGCATGGCTAACAATTAGGTTAATGATTATGCTTTCCACTTAAAATAATCAACACAATTTTTAGCCTAATACTCCCTTCATTTCGGTCCATATAAGATAAAATGGGTTCCATTTTATCTTTGTCAATTTATCAATTTGTCACATGTCACAAGTCATGTAAAATTGTCATGCATTTTTAACATATTAAAAATCAACGTATTAATGAAAATATGTCATGTACAAAATTGACTTAGTAATTCATAATTACTTGTACCAAAATGGTTTACCAATTATAAATCACAACATCTTGTATTTATAATAAATTATTCATTCAGTTTCAATTGTTTCCGTAAACAAAAATTTCATCTAAGTAATAAAACAATTCTATTACTTAGACCGTATCTTATTTAATCAAATTATAATGAGACACGTAAATATTACCTCCAAAATCGTCCGTCAATTTTAAGTAATTTAATTAACCCATATCGACATACGATCAATTAAATGATCAATTAAGAGTGTTACCCTTTAGGTATGACCTAAGGGGATCAACTGATCACCACCGTCGCACGACAGTAATGTCAAACTCTAGTCAGCCAATCATTACCGATATGTGTGGACCAGTTGACTGTAAAAATTACTTCCCACATGTATTCTTAAAATGAAACTTAAACATGTGATCATCATGATCGACAGTTGTGATCGCATTATTGTCGGAGGACACATATTCCAACAATCTCCCACTTGTCCTCCACAAGTGTGCGTCACCAATTCTCTTGTCCTATTACTATCTCCCACTCAATGCAAGGTGTCTTTCAGGTCGTACTTGCAAGTGATCATATCGAGAGTGGTTTCCTCGATCTGGAGAATAACTAATTGACCGGAATTATCTACCATAGATACCTTCCGAGCGTGGCCACGCATTTCCAGTTCATTACTCCTCGAGTGGCCCTGAGATATTGTTATAACCCTGACAAGGGGTGGACAATTCCTATCGCACTTATTCCCTTCGACTAGACACAGCTATCATAACCCAAAATATGCCCATTTGACCCCATTTACGAAGGTCGCAGTAACATAAATCAAAGTTAATCTGTAACTGTACCACCTTAGGCGAATAGTCTTTAGTCAAAAGAATCGACTCATTAGAATACTATAGTAGCTCTCGCCACGACCAGGCTATATAAATTTGCCAGAACTCTATAAGCGGTCATTAGCCCGACAAAGTGTTCCTAACAGTATGCCTATGTGATCGACTAGTCATCTCACATGACTCCATGGCACTTGAATTTGCCATCAATCGCATCACACTCTAGTCACTTCGAGACGTCACCTCATGTAAGTGACTATGGGCGAATACAATGCTAATCCGTGTTCACTTTAACGGGGTTCAATGTCTCTACAACCCGTTTGGATGTAACAAAGTATAAGGTGAGTTAATAATAACTCAAACGACGAATGTCGACATCACATTCGGGTTGTCAATACCATATTACAACATTGTGATGTATATCTTAAGTGTGTAAACACTAGTCGATTGCAATAGAAGTTTAACATACCATGTGTCCATGTGTTCATACTTCTTGTATTGCACTATCCTTTATATTCATGTTATCTCTCATAGCATGAACCTTACCAATTACATATATAGGTTCCCAACCTAGGTATAGATTCTTTATCTTGAAAGAACTTACTTGTTGTTTATCACATAACCAACGAATTGTAGTGGTTGATATAACTTGCACCGATCAAGTGTTCTACCAACTCGCAATGCGCTAGGTATACGTTTTGTAGGGTCTTGCAACAATTGTCAAGATGATTAGCCTAGCACTTCTCATAAGTCCTAGCATATTAGAAAATATTAGTTTGAGTAACTTCTTACTAAAACAAGTGTCTTTTCAAACTTCTTATTTCTATTTTTAGCTTGAAAGGCTCAGGGTTTTCATAAATCCTTACGTGTTTCTCGAATTTCAATATGTGCAACTTCTTGTCACATAACAGAGTGTTCTGTCAAACACTAGAATAGCTCATTAGTTCTCCTCGAGAGTTCATGACGATTCTTCTATGGCTTGCCAATGACTCATCATGCTCTTAAGCATATGATTCATTATTGGACATGTGCATGATTATTCTAATGGCGGAAACATTAGTAATTTTAATCATGTAATCAATCTTTTTTTTTTTTAGGTTCAATGAATGACCATGACTGCTTATGGTAATTCCATTTTCATCGATATGAATAACCTACGTTTCTCGTTTATTTGATGTGTATATCTCAATACCTATCCAACATCCCATGATGTAATTGGATTCATCATAGTCCATTTTCATCCAGAATTGAAAACTCAAACATATCTTTGTGAAAGATAGTACTAGCTCGTCATTCTCAATGAGTAATGAGTTATAAATTTTACAAGATGATTGCTCCCACTAAATTTCATGTCTTCACATGATAATTTCAAACTCCCACTCAATTCCACATGTTTCGCAATAGACTACTCAATCCAAACATTTCAAGAATTGAAATACATTTTGCTTTACCAAGTTATTAAGATTAAAACCATATATGTTCCTAGCATATCCTTTCAAAATACCTATTTTGAAAAGGTTTCAGTCTTAAACTTATGGAAAGAGATTTTGATCTCTAACTCATTCATTTTATAATGATGTGTAGCAATGTCATTATTTAAATGTAAATTTCATTTAATACACGTCCTTCTCAAAATACCCTTTTCTGGAAGGAGGTTTAATCATTTCATTTTCATAATGAAGTTAAGTAATGACACTAGAGTGGTTAACAATTAACTTAGCCCTTTTAGATATCGGCATATCTTTCTCTGCAACTTTTAGTCATAAATCTCATTTATTTTCAAGGATGCAACTTTGTTTCATTTAGGCTGTTAAGTAAATATCAATATTGAAACTCTTGGTCAAATGTTGTTCATAAACTAGCCAAATCTCTTGTTAAGACTTTTCATTAGTCATTTTCTTCCAAACTTTATTTTGGTCTCCTCTTGTAGTTATCTTAATAACATATTCTTTTGATTACTTCACTTGGTCTCTTTTGTCATGTAGATCTCATCTATTCGAGACCATAGATCTCATCTATTCGTGTATACTTTTATTTAGGTATACAAATCATTCTTTCTTTCGTAGATCTCATTTACTCAAGTATACAAATTATCTTTGTATTCTTTGTGTCTTCATTTTTCTCCCACTCTATCTTTATAATAAATATACTAGATATTCATAGATAGCTTATGAGACACAAATAATGATTTTGAAGTACAAGGAGGAGTATCTCATGGATTGACTAATAGTTTTAGATTTGAAGAGTGTACTTGGTGATTGACATTCCTTTAGGAGAGTTCATCAACTCAACATCACTTTATAATTGATCATACACAAGCCTTAAGCTTGTGGACATATAATGAATCCCATCATTATAGTTGTCTATTAGATCACTTTAAGTAGATGATCATATGTTTCTATGTGCAAGCATATAAAGACGAATTTTTAGAACAAGGAAATACGATAAAAGGGGTGACTTGGGTTGCAAACCAAGCCACCAAAATCCAAAATACAACAATTGTTTAGAAAGGATCAACCATTTCCATGTCGAACACGGAAATCAAAATATTTCTAAAAATCCGAAACATAACTTAAATAAGACAATAATAAAAAGCCAAGCTTCATTGGAAGCTACTCCTAGCTCCTTGATGATTTCTGAAGCTTGCTTTTCCTTTCCCTTGTCTTAGCTTGGAGGAGGCCTTATTTACAATAAAAAGGGGATACATTATCACAACTTTGTATCAAAATACCATAGTTGAATTAGAAACATAAAAAAAAGGATAGTCATTTACCTACTGGAGTGATTTTTCCAGCTTTAATGTCACCAAGATACTTGGAACAATTCCTCTTGCAATGTCCAACACCATTACAATAATGGCATTTATCAAGAGGACCCTTCTTGGTCTTGGAATTGCTAGCTTCAAAAGTCTTAGCCTTGGTGGACATGGGAGCTTGCCTCTTACCCTTTTTCCCATTCTTCTTGAACTTCCCCTTACTCTTGGTGCTTATGTTAAGCACATCCTTAGGTGGGTTAACATTAAACCCCATGTCTCTTACGGCTTGCACAAGTAACTTGTGCAACTCTTCAAGAGACACGTCCTTGTCTTGCATGTTAAAATTCACCCGGAATTGAACATATGCTTTGACTTTGGATAAGGAGTGTAGAATCCTATCTACAATGAGTTATTTAGGGATTTCAACCTTTTGAATCTTCAAAGTCTCGCCTAGCTCCAACAATTTGAGCACGTGAGGGCTAACCTTTTGGCCCTCCTTGAAATCGAGATCAAAGAATGCCGAGGCCGCCTCATATTGGACAATCCTCGGAGTTTGTGAAAACATTGTCACAAGCTTGGAATAGATTTCATTAGCGGTGCCCATTTTAAAGGCTTTCCTTTGGAGATCCGCCTCCATCGCAAAAATCAACACATTTTTCATTGCGGCGGACTCTTTGTGGTAAGACTTATATGCTTCCCTAGTGGCGGCACTCGACCTAGCATTAGGTTCGGGTGGAGAGGCCTCGGTGAGGTAACGAAGCTTGCCGTCACCTTGGGCGGCTAATTTGAGTTGGGCATCCCAATCGGAGAAACTTGACCCATTATTTTAAAGTTTACAACGATCCATGAAGGATCGGAGCCATGAAGCATTAGTGAGAGGTGTGGCGTTGGTGTTTGGTGCGGCCATTTTGTTAGGGGAAATAAAAGTGATCTAAAAAACGAAAATAGAAGGAATAAACATTTGTCGTTTTCAAAATAATATTAACACTCGTAAAATTTAATTTAAAAAAGTTTTATTGCATTTATCTAGTGACCTCTACCCAACTTTGATAAATGTTTCCAAGACCCAATATCATATTAACTTAGGCATCGGTAAACCCGAATACAACCCTTATCAATATAACCTGGCTCTGATACCACTTGTTAGAAATTAATCTCATATTTTGACATATTCATATATGTGATAATCTATTTAGTCATAAAATAAATTGTTATCTTATGCATGCAAACATAAATAAATATAGACAAGAAATCGTCATTCTTACTATGAAAGTTTCGGATTTTGGGCACAAGTAAGATCTCCTTCTTACTTGTTCTTGAGCTTTCCTTATATGGAAGAACAAAGATTCAAGCTTAGAATCTCTCCCAAAGATGATACCCAAGATAACCTCTTAAAAATTAATATTATTAATACTAGAACAATATTAATCTTAATAAAAATTGACCCAAAATATTGTTTTGTCCTCTTGAAATTTTCAGCCAAGAGGGGATGAATTTTGGAGTTTTTATTTCTCTTTCTAAACTTCTATAAGTTAATTTTTGAATGAATAATGATAATACACAACTAGTTAGGATATATGTGCATTATAGAGATTATAAAGGGTAAAAACCCTTTGCTTGCATGGTTGGGAAACCAGGTATGGGGAAGGGGCTAGGGCCAATGCATGACCAAGATGCTCTTCAAAAGAAACTAGGTTTGCATGGCTAACAATTAGGTTAATGATTATGCTTTCCACTTAAAATAATCAACACAATTTTTAGCCTAATACTCCCTTCATTTCGGTCCATATAAGATAAAATGGGTTCCATTTTGTCAATTTATCAATTTGTCACATGTCACAAGTCATGTAAAATTGTCATGCATTTTTAACATATTAAAAATCAACGTATTAATGAAAATACGTCATGTACAAAATCGACTTAGTAATTCATAATTACTTGTATCAAAATGGTTTACCAATTATAAATCACAACATCTTGTATTTATAATAAATTATTCATTCAGTTTCAATTGTTTCCGTAAACAAAAATTTCATCTAAGTAATAAAACAATTCTATTACTTAGACCGTATCTTATTTAATCAAATTATAATGAGACACGTAAATATTACCTCCAAAATCGTCCGTCAATTTTAAGTAATTTAATTAACCCGTATCGACATACGATCAATTAAATGATCAATTAAGAGTATTACCCTTTAGGTATGACCTAAGCGGATCAACTGATCACCACCGTCGCACGACAGTAATGTCAAACTCTAGTCAGCCAATCATTACCGATGGATTAACACTTTAATCGATTCTACTTTTAGAACTCTTGGTCGATAAAATTACATTAATATTTATCTTTAGCCCGAAACACATCCGGCAACCGTCGAGAATACTTTCGTTGAGTTCAACCCAAATTTCGAATAAATGTGTCCATGATCCAAATTTACATCAACTTGGGCATCGGTAAAGCCGAAAACAACCCTCATCTTTATAAATTCGGTGGGTAGACATTTATCACCCACTTCCCCTACGTAACAAGGTTTGTACCCCGGTAAAGCCGAGTGCACTCCCTCACGAAATAGGTTTTCATGGTTTCTACTTTTTGGTAAGGCTAAGTCTCAATTGTTTATTTTTAGCGAGAGGTCATGTCAATTTATTATCTATCACGTTTTAAGTGAACTAAAGCGGTGAACTACGATAATTGTAATTGACACGGTCGATAAACTCGATTAAAAGATAATGCATGTTTTAGTTATGGCGATTTAGCGATGCATGCAACATATAAATAAAATGCAAAGCATAAAAAATAAATCCTACATGTATTCTTAAAATGAGACTTAAACATGTGATCATCATGATCGACAGTTGTGATCGCATTATTGTCGGAGGACACATATTCCAACACCTTGTCCCCAACCTGAAACTCTATGTCACGCTGATGTAAATCTACATAACTCTTTTGTCAATCTTGGGCCGCTTTCATCTTTTGCCTAATCGGCTTAATATGTTCTACCATCTCCTGTACCACCTGCGGTCCTAAAACCACTGCCTCAGCTCTATCATCCCAGCAAATCGGACTCCTATATATCCTCAAATACAAAGCCTCGAATGGTGTCATACCAATACTCGTGTGATAGCTGTTGTTATAAGAAAACTCAATCAGGTCCAACCTCTCCTCCCAGCTATCACCAAAATCCATAACACAAGCTCGCAACATATCCTCTAAAGTCTTGATGGTCCTCTCTGTCTGGCCATCTGTCGAAGGATGGAATGCAGTACTCATCTTCAAGGTAGTTCCCATCAACTCCTGTAACTCTTTCCAAAACCATGATATGAATTTCGCATCTCTATCTGACACTATATCCTTAGGCACCCCATGCAAACGAACCACATGCTTCCTATAAGCCAAAGCTAACTGTATCTTGGTCCAAGTATCTTTCATCGGTACAAAGTGAGCTGACTTAGTCAATCGATCAACTATAACTCATATCATGTTGTTACCCTGTTGACTCCTCGGCAAACCCACTATAAAATATATAGAGATGGACTCTCATTTCAACTCAGGTACCTCAAGAGACTGAATCTTACCATGTGGTCGTCACTGCTCTCCCTTAACTCTCTGACATGTCAAACAACGAGCCATAAACTCAGTTGTCTCCTTCTTCATCCCAGGCCACCAGAAAGTCTTCTTCAAATCTTTATATAACTTGTCACCGCCTGGATGTATCGAATATGGTGTGGAATGAGGCTCTGTCATGATCACCTTTTTCAACTCCACATCACTATGTACACACCATCGCCCATCAAATCTCACGCTGCCATCTGTATGAATAGAGAATAGAGACACTGTCCCTTTCTCTACCCCAGCCCTCCACTCCTCGATCTTAGGATCCAAATCCTGTTTCTTGCGGATATCATCATAAAGGTTTGGCTCCACTGTCAAGTCCCCTCTAGCATCCCCTTTCTGTATCATATGTATCCCCATCTTCCCCACCTTATCTCTCCACCTCATCAAGGACATAGTTGTGCAAAGGGAATGCACACTCTTCCTACTCAACGCATCTGCAACCACATTAGCCTTCCCTTCATAGTATATAATATCTATGTCATAATCCCCAATCAGCTCCATCCACCTCCTATGTCTCATGTTCAACTCCTTTTGAGTGAAGATGTACTTGAGACTCTTGTGATCTGAAAACACCTTAAATGTCGCCCCATAAAGATAGTGCGTCCAAATCTTGAGAGCAAACACAACTGCACCCAACTCCAGATCGTGTGTCGGATAGTTCTCCTCATAAGGCTTCAATTGCCTAGAAGCATAGGCAATCACTTTCCCGTTCTGCATCAACACACACCCCAACCCATTCTTTGAAGCATCTGTGTACACTTCAAAGTTCTCACTCCCTTCAGGTAATGCTAAGATTGGAGTTGTGGTCAAACGCTCCTTTAATGTTTGGAACGCCGTCTCACAACTTTCATCCCAACGAAACTTGTTCTCTTTCCTCATCAAAGCTGTTATAGGTCTGGCTATCTTGGAAAAGTCTTTCTGAAATCGTCGATAGTACTCTGCAAGCCCAAGAAACTCTTGATCTCTGCTACATTGTTCGTTGCTTTACACCGAGTAACTGCCTCTATCTTTGCAGGATCCACAGCAACACCCCTTTTTCAAATCACATGCCCCAGAAAAGCAACCTCCTCTAACCAGAACTCACACTTAGACAATTTCGCATACAGTTAATTGTCTCGCAAAGTCTGCAACACTATCCTCAAGTGCTCCTCATTCTCCTCCTTAGTCTTAGAGTAGACTAAAATATCATCGATAAAGACCACCACAAACCGATCCAAAGACTGACTGAAGACCCGGTTCATCAAATCCATAAACACTGCAGGTGCGTTAGACAACCCAAACGGCATCACAACATACTCATAGTGACCATAGTCCCATACCTCGATGTAAAAGCAGTCTTTGGTATATCCTCTTCCCGAATCTTCATCTGATGTTAACCCGACCTCAAATAAATCTTAGAAAAGACCGTTGCACCATTCAACTGATCAAACAAATCATCTATCCTTGGCAAAGGATACCTGTTCTTCATCGTAACCCTGTTCAGCTCTCTATAATCGATATATAACCTCAAACTCCCATCTTTCTTTTTCACAAACAAAACTGGTGCTCCCCACGGTGATACACTAGGTCTAATGTATCCTCTCTCAATCAGATCATCCAGCTGTTTCTTCAGCTCCTCCAACTCCTTAGGACCCATGCGGTACGGGGCCTTAGAGATTGGTCCCGTCCCTGGTTTCAACTCAACACTGAAATCGACCTCCCTCTTCAGTGGCAAATCCGGTATCTCATCTGGAAAGACATCTGGAAACTCTCCAACCACTGGTATCTGCTCAACTGTCGGACTCTCCATACTATGGTCTCTCACATGGCATAAGATCAACGGATACCCCTTCCTCGGATAAGACTTTAAAGTCACTGCTGCAATCAACTTAACTAGAGGTTTGACAACAAACCCACGATAAGACACACCAACTTCCTTACGACCTCTCAAAGAAACCCTTTTTTTATGACAGTCTATCTTAGGCTTGTACTTGCCCAACCAGTCCATACCCACTATGATCTCAAAACCATCTAAGGGAAACTCTAACAAGTCCACTGGTAGGTCAACCTGTCCAACTATCATAGACACACCCCTATACAACCTCCCACAATATACAGACTCACCCGACGGTATGAACACCTCCTCTTTTACAGTCTCAAACTCTCTCAAACCTAAAAGCTTAGCATGACTCGATGATACAAACGACTGTGACGCCCCGAATCAAGCAAAACAAAGGTAAAGACTCCATTAACAAGAAAAGTATCCGTGATAACGTGAGCATCATCCTCGGCTGCTTTCTTCTCCATCATGAACAGCTTACCACTGGTCTTCTGTCCACCTCCCTGGACAGTACTAGCTGAGGTAGACAGCTTACCAGCCGACCCCAACCCCTGTTTGTTATTCGTCGCCGGTCTCTGGTATGAATTACCGCCATTGCGGTTAGCCCCATCATTGTTATTACTCTGACCACCCTGATGATTCCACGACCCAGCGGTCCTGTTACTGGCATAACTCTGAAACGGACCCTAAGAGAAACTCCCATGTGTCTACCTCTAAAAACCCCGGCCCGCTGCACTGGTACACTCATGTCTCTTGTGGCCCACACCGCCACAGTTAAAGCAAGTCAAACCCCAGCTGCCACTACCACCACCACGGCCACGTCCGTAAGAAGCTCCACCGCTAAACCCCGACCCCGAAGAGTAAGCTCTCACCTGGTTATGGCCGCCCCTCTTAAAACTAGTCTGGCCACGCCCCTTACTCTCAGCCTTCCTCGTCTCAGAAGCTCTCTCCCTGTTTTCCCTAGTCATCTCTACCAACCTCTCAGCTCTCCCAGCACGCTCATATACTTTCTTAACATCAGTAAGGACCCCTACCGGTAACTTCTCCATAATCTTGAGTGTCAACCCCTTCTCAAATCTCAATGCCAAGTTCTCTTGGCTCAACCCCAAATCCTATGCGTACCTAGACTTCTCGTTGAACTTGTGATAATACTCAGCAACTGTCATATCAGAAGTCATCTTGAAGTCATCAAACTCCTCTCTCAGCTTTCTACGCACATGCTCTAGCACAAACTCTCGCCTCATAGCCCTCTTAAACTCATCCCATGGTATAACAGATAACCCCTGTCTCACATACAGATCCAGAGCACTCACCCTAACCTTATCCCACTACTCTCCTGCTGCTTCCCTCAAGTAGAATGCAGCTTGTTCTACTCGAAAATCCTCTGGGCAATGAACCACATTGAGTATGTTTTATATCTCCTTATACCAATTATCCAGAAAAGTTGGCGCCCCAGTGCCCATGTACTCCTTGGGGTTAAACCTCGCTATATTGATGCTCATCTTGGCGAAATCTACACCTGCCTCTTTATCCTTTCCAAACTTCTTTAAAGCCTCAGTAAGAGCATCTTGGTGCTCCAACATTTTAACGATCTCATCTACACTCATGTTCTCAGCCCTGGCATACAACGCGTTTCTCTTTGGCGACATCTTGAAACTATATAAGATAAACAAACATAAACACACATCCCATACTCAAAACACGAAAACAACCTGCACAGAACCTACTCGATCGAGTACCACAACCCACTCGATCGAGTTGAGGCCACTCGATCGAGTTTCCCACTTACTCGATCGAGTGCCTCGACTCCAGAACCTAACCAGAATGCATCCAAAAACGCACTCGACCGAGCCACCTCCTTACTCGATCGAGCTGACCTCACTCGATCGAGTGCCCAAACCTACTCGATCGAGTGCCCAAAAACAGACTACTGCCGAGAAACGAAAAATAACCCACTCGATCGAGTCACCCCCACTCGATCGAGTCCCCCCCCCCCCCCCCACTCGATCGAGTCATGCTGACTCGTATACTACCGGTATGCGTATCTCAACATTACAAATAAAATATTTTTATGTATATATAAACTGCAAACAACAACATAACACTTTATATATATTTATACCATAAACAACAATACTTCTCCACATGTTTCTAAAATACCACATTATAAAACATTCATCATACAACTTCATTATCTAACCAACATGCATACATACACTATCAACATCATTCACCTCAATACCTCCTATCCGCCACATGCAGTCATCCACCAATTCATACCATGCATTACTATATAGATATACAACACACAAGGTAAACATATAACGATCCCGACACACACCCCATAGTGACCGGTTCAAAATTGTAGGGCGAGATCGCAACTTTAGGATGTCTCCCAAGTCTTTGCATTAGCTCCTAACAACTCCTACCCGGGTTCATTTTATTTTGACTCCCTAAGTTCATTGGGTTTATTAGTTACGTGTTCCAAAATCGTCGCTCTGATACCACTTTGTAACACCCTCATACTCCAAGTGCCTTACCAGGACCACTTAAGGCATGGAAGTGCTACCATCTCGGTTACCCGAGGCAATGATAATCAAATAGACAATAACGAAACGTACTTTATTAAATAGTTTAACGTGATACAAGCCAACCAAAACTGATAAAGGAAATACAAATGTTCTTAAAATGTTAACCAACTAAACAGCTAAAAGAATGTTCGACACAGCGGAAGACTTCTATAACAGCATCGTGATGACTCAACCCAGCTATCCCATGCGCATCAACTCATACCTGCTCAATAACTGTTCACCATCCCCGAATGGATCACCACAGTTTTTAAAACATTTAAACGGGGTCAGTACTGATTACACAAACACACAACTGCAATAAAACAACAATACAAGCCAATCCAATCCACCAACTCCGTCACATCACCACACACCTGACTACACACTAAGTGTGTAGTCCTGCCAGAATACTCTTCGCAACAAGTATTCCACACCGCCAATGGGGGACCGCAATAAACCTATGTTCCTTAATGTGCACATCTCCTCTGTGGTGGGTTCCACAGAGGGCGAATCAAGGGCGTGAAGTCACTCCCGCAAGTGACTCCACTCAGCCAGGGACGCACCCCGAGAACCACATACAGTTACACAACAATCACCTTATACAACCACAATCACCAAATGCCACTTTCTTTATGATAATCAATCAGCAACAATAAAACAATCACCAGCAATCAGTAATGCCATGTAAACAATGCTGAGTAGGGAAACCCTACCTGGAATAGCAACCACCACAGACCGTCTAGCAGCTAATGAGAACTTCTCCTCTACGAATCCTCCTCCTATAACATGTATACATACAATTACCATCTACTCATCATAATACCCCCAAAACTACCCAATTAAGGTTTAATCAAACTTATCAAAACATTATAAAAATTATACAAGAAGCTTACCCTCGACACAACGATCATAACGGCGTAAAGAATAGAACAATCCGACAAACCAAGCCTTAGGATTTGCTAATAATGCGGCGAAAGCGAACAACGTAACTTCTAATCTTCTCTTGAAAGGTTTTTAGATGATAAAAGTGTGTAAGGAAAAGTGACGGAATCCTTTTATATTAATCCCGCATTATTAATAAAACCCGGCTAAAACACCATCTAATACGCACTTACTCGATCGAGTAAGTCACTTAGTCGATCGAGTGCCACTTACTCGATCGAGTGTCATACTTACTCGATCGAGTACCCTACAGGCAGCCTACTGTTTTGCGTAAAAAGCTACTTACTCGACAGAGTAAGTCCCACTCGATAGAGTACCCATAGACATAGAAAACCGTAGTATTACAGAATAAAACAACTAAAAAATAATAAAAATACCAAAATAATCTACTATAAACACAATTTTTTTAAAAAAATACGAACCATGGATGTTATGATGCAACTCATCGTCTAACCATGGAATTGAGGATGAAATTCATCATCTCACCATGGGAAGACCATGAACTTCATCATCAATACCATGGAGAGACGATGAACTTCATCGTTCAGCCATGGACAAATGTTGAAGTTGAACGTGTAACCATGGTGAAGATGATGAACTTCATCATCCCTCCGGAGAAACGATGAAGATCATCGTCAGTAGCATGGATGTCACGTTGAACTTCAACATTTCTCCATGGGAGGACGATGAAGATCATCATCAACTCCATAGTCTTACGTTGAACTTCAACATGGCCTCCATGGTATTGACGATGATCTTCATCGTCCTCCCATGGCCACCAAGACAAAAAAAAATCTCATCCATCACGAAATCGACCAAAAAACTCAAATAGAGGGAGCAATTCACACGAAATCAACAAAATACGACGACATATAAACTAATTAATATAAAAACAACACAAAACAAAAACTAAATTAAGCCAATTGAATGTAACTAAATAAAATCAACACAAATATGTAAAAATCCTAATTATTTGGTTAATTAACGATGCGATTAATTAGTTAATGTGCCGGAGAATCGGGTGAATCGGGTTCCACCAAGTAGAAATCGAAACTATTGTTTTTTTGTTTTTATTTTTTTCTTTAGTTAATTTTAGGAGAGTTTGAGAGGAAAAGAGTAGAGAGAGAATGAGTGAGTGAGTTAATTGTGCAAGGGCAATATCGTCATTCATAATGAAAACGCCGTCTACAATTATTTAAACGTCATCTACAAAAACCAACCCCCGTTACAATACATCTAATGTTGTGGTGTCAGTGTCCAGAAAAATGGGTCCAACTGAGTAGAAGTTCTTTAGGCGGGAAAAGTAAGAAAATTTTTATTCTCTTAGTAATAAGGGGATGAAAAAAATTGTGAGACGTCACAAGCAAGACTGAAGCTATATAAAAATACCAAGTGCTGCATTTTAGAGAACAATTGAGTGATTAAGGCTCTGTTCTTTTGGACTGAAACGGATCTGATCTGAACTGAACTGAACTAATAAGATCTGAACTGAACCGAATTGAACTTATAGGTCTAAACTGAACTTATAGGATCTGAACTGAACTGGACTTATTGGATCTGAACTGAACGAACTTATAGGATATGAACTGATATGAACTGAACTGAACTTATAGGATCTGAAGTGAACTTAAATTAAGTGACGTATAGGATCTGAACTAAACTTATATGATCTCGAATCGAATCGAACCGAACTTATAATATCTCGGATCGAATCGAAATTATAGGATCTCGAATCGAATCGAATCGAACTTATAGGATCGAATCGAATCGAACTTATAGGATCTGAACTGAATTTAAATTAAGTGACTTTAAGTTCAAAAGAATATGGCTTAATTCGTGCCACAGTCCTATATAAATTTGCTACATAAAAGCTTTTGGTGGCATTAATTATTGAAAGAAAAAAAATAAAGATTTTGATGGCAACATGGAATGAAACATAATTGAAGAGAAACGAAGGTGTTGTTGACTATACACTAGTAACACTACCACAGTGTACCATTCCCACAAGTTGGACACCTTTATTAAGAAGGAACCCTAAATGAAGGGTGATCCTAAATACATTCACAAAATCTCCTTGGACACTTTTTTTGTGTTTCCTATGATTAATTTACCTTTTAATTTTTGACCTCTCAAATGATAGAATTAGAGGTATTTTCATCCATTACTTATAATTGGAGTGTCCCAGTAAATTTTATGAGTGTATTTAGGGCCATCCTAAATAAAAGAAGAAAAAGGATTACGCATCGAATATATTTTACCTCATACCCTTCTACTGTTTGAGTTTATATGTAATTTTTTTAGCATTTAAAATTTATAAGTTCTACTCATATAATAAATTTTTTGATAGCAAAACTCATAATTAATTGAATTTATAAGTATAGTTTTTGAGCAATGTTGTACTCCCTCCGTCATGTCCCGGTGAATTGTTGTCTATTTTCATTTTGAGGCGTATCATTCATTTGTTATCTATTTCTATTTTTGGCAAATATTGAACAAGTGGCTAGTGTATGCAAGTGGCAATTGTTCCTTTATTTTATTAGTTTGTGTCACATGCATTGGTCTTTGTGTAAAAAGAAATACTTGTAGATAACAATTAACTGAGACGGAGGAAGTACTTTTTTTGTTTAATTTTTCAATGAATGAGCTCAAAAACTTTATACTAAATACTTATATTTTCTTGAATAAAACTAAAAAAAATTATCATAAAACTCAGAAAATACAAAATCAGATATACTACCGTATAATCTATGAACTGTAAATGAACACAAATTCTCATTGTAAACGGACACTATCCGTCTATAGCTATCATCTCACAAATGAAAGTGGGTAGTGCAAGTGAGTTGGAAATGGATACCCTCACTCCCACTTTAGTTTTGTGAGAAGGCCACTATCCATCTATAGCTATAGATGAATAGTGACCGTCTATAATGAGACGGACGGGTAAATGAAAGTCCCCCAAAAGCAAAGGAGTCTTCAATTTTTCTCAATACATAATCTTTTCCCGCAAATTCTTGTTTGTGACGGCACATATCCGTCACTCTTGAGTGACGGATACCATTTTACCTCACAAAGTACCCACTTTTTCTCTCTCTGCAACACTATTTATGTGGTCCCATTTCTCCACTAACCCATTTTGTTACCATTTTATCTCACAAAATATCCGCCACAAATGGTAACCCGTCAAGACCAATTGATTTTTCCAGGGAACATACACAACCCCACTTGCCTTGGTTTTTGAATGGCACTGCTTTCCAACTTTAATCACTTTTCTTCCCCATAACATGCTACTCTTAATTACCGTTTTTCTTGGGCTTATCAACCCTTCTTTAACTCTTTAATCATCTTAATTAAGTACTGTAATAAGGGTATACAAAGGTAAGTACGAATAAAGTTGTGTTTACGACTCTTATAAGCGTGAAATGAATCCAAAACAACTCAAGTATTGCTTTAGTAATGAACATTGATTAGTGTTGTGGATAATATAATGAATCCGTTTTAATACACCCATTGAGGCACACACAATCTTCTATCGATTGTCCATGACACATGAGTACTTGTGCAGTAGCATAACTACCATTTTACTTTTATGTTCTTATAGTGTATACCTAATATATACCATCGAGTTTAATTCGAATCTGCGCAATTTAGGACTATTACGGCGGTAAAACTTCGAGCTTCTTTATGAATTTTAACATTGCTGCATTCTCAAGACTGTGCCCAAGAATACTCCTTCAGTTTATATCCCTACCAACTCTCTTTTTTTTTTTTTTTTGACAATAATAAACCCATTATATTAAAGGACGAAACTAGTACCCATAGTTAGCCCGTTGCCAGGCTTACAGACCAGGAAGGATAAATTACAAACAAAGCACGGATTTCTCGGATAGAATTCCGCACACTAATTGGGACTGGCAAAGAGGTTGCCAGAACTGCAGATAGTTTACAACAAGTTACCTTAAAACAAACAGAACACAGGCCCACTGAATGGGCATAGCGCATAGCTCTTAACAGAACTCTAGTTGATGCATCCAAAAATGAACTTGCCCGTACAATACTTGAGTCGGAGAAATCCAAATTGGAACTGCGGATGCAGCAGGTGAAACAATTTGTTCTTGGGACATGGCGTGGTGAAACAGAGATCGAAAACACTTTCTGTGGACGTGTTGATTGACCCAGAACAGCAGCGGGTGCATCTAATCCATAAAGTGATCGCAAACGTGTAGAACGTACCTCTGGAAATCGACTATATGAGTGCAGTAGATCTTCAATAATGCGACAGGTAACCGCAGGATCAACAATATTGTTTCGAAAAAGCACGGAATTGCGAGTAGTCCAGATGGCTTGAAGAACACAGCTGAAGTAAAGCAGCAGCCATTGTTGATCAGATGCCAAAGTTTGACGATAAAGATATGACATGAAATCTGCAATCCAAGAGATGAAAGGCATAGATGGGTTAACAATGGTGTTGATCCCAAGGACAGATGCATTCCAGATATGCTGGGCAATTACACAGGACCGAAACAAATGCTCTGCTGTTTCAGGGGAAGCCCGACATAGTGGACATACGGAGTCGACTGGCACATGTTTTGATAGCAAATTATCGGTTGTTGGAATAATGTTATGAGCTAAACGCCATAACATAATCGAGTTTTTGGGCGGAATTCCCTTCCGCCATACAAGCTTCCAAGGAAAGTTATAGACAAATGAGCGGATACAACTGGCAGCTGGAGACTCTGGCCAACTCTCTCAATTTATATAAATCTCGATGTGAATCAAGTCTCGACACATCTTTGACTCAATAGTCGAGTCGAAACTATAGAAACAATGAATTCGAGAGTTCAAATTTAGAGTAGCCTCTCAATCTCTCATCAAACAAAATGCAAATCTCAATCAAACAGAAGGTCACCTTAATCAATAATGCATGGACCAAGCAGAAGGTCACCTTAATCGGATCACCAAAATTTTTCCTCTTAATCGCACCTTATTATTCTTGACCCACTTTCACCCTTCCAAACAGAAGGTCACGACCTTGGTCACCAACCCAATCATTTTTCCACTTTCCAACATTTTCAATCATTTACCACATTCACTACCCCACCAAAACCTCTCTCTTACTTTTTCAATTACCTTTAAATTTAAATAACTTAATTTTAGTTTTATACTTAGACATTTTAATTATAAAATAATAATTGTTTAGTAAATATTTTAATTTAATTCGGATAATAGATAAAAAATAATTAAATCTAACGGTCATATTTTAAATCGAACACCTAATCGGGTTAAAAAATATATTAAACAAAACTAGAAAAAAAAGGGATAAACCACACGATAAACATGGTGAAGCCACAAACCACAAAATTAAACTTGTTCCCCTTCCCCCAAATTAATTTGTCCTTTTTCAAATTATTTCCCCAAATTAATCCCCAATTCTTTCCTGATAAGATCCTTCTACGGAGATCCTCGGCTCAATCCATTTGCTAAAAACCGATCAGATCACCATCCAAATTAACATCCTTTCTCCAACCTTTTTCCAATTCCGTAATCCCTCCAATTTGTTCCAATCACCAATTAACTATAGTTTGTCATTCTTCATTCGTAAATAAAAAACAATTCACCAGAAAATGGTTGCATGCGTCTCAAATAATTTGTAGTCTCTTTTATCATGGTTTGACGAACTTCGAATTCAGGTTGGCTTTGATCTCACTTTTGATTTTTTTATTGCTTTATATTTGCTGAATATTGTAGGTTATTTGTGAGGATAATCAATTTTGGATCTGTTGAAATATTATTTTCTGGGTAATTTAGATGACTCTAATCTTATTGTGTGGGTATATTTTGGATCTGTAGTGATTTTCTCTGTAATTTTATCTGGTCCTAATCAAGAACATAAAGATGAATCTAATACTACAATGTTTGAAATTGAAAAAAAAAATTCAAAATATGTCAAAACTTAGTTCATTTTGTAGATCATTAAAAATTATAGTCATTTTGTGTATGCTCATATTTTATTTTATTTTACTTTAGTGTATAAATCCTGATTTAGGTTCTTCATTATCTTATTCTCTTTTGGCAGAGTTGGGAGATAGGAAACGCAGGAGTAGCAAGCTATCAAACTCTACGGATGAATTTCTGTTCTATTTGTTTTATTATAAACCAATAACAATGTGACACATACAAGGTCACCAACAAGGTCACCATTCTCAACTCGGGGTCACCAGATGACCCTCAGTTGTTCAAGGTCACCAAAATCATCTTGTTAATCCTAGTTTAAGGAGTCATTAGCGTGATTCGACAAGATCACGACCCAATCGTTGACCTTGCTTGGAGATGATCTAACCAAGATTAAAAAACAACACTAAAGTACAAAAAAATCAATGTTCAAACTACAGCTGGCTCTAGTAAAAGAGTTTCAACGACTCCACCTTGAAGAAAAAGTCCAATCTGTATACAACCCCTCATATCACCTCCAAGCAAAGGTCACCTTAATTAGATCACTACCCCATTTTATTCTTAATCTCACCCTATTTATCTTGACCCACTTTTACACTCTCAAGCAGAAAGTCGCGACCTAGGTCACCAATCCAATCATTTCTCACTTTCCAACATTTCCAATCATTTCCCACATTCTCTACCTACCAAAACATCTCTTAATATTTGTGTTGCATGTTGCATTTATGCGTGAAGTGAAGACAAACATTCATTTCATTTTTTTCCTCTTTATTTGTGTTCTCAATATTTGTGCCCAACAAATACCTCATTGACATGTGGAAGGTCACAAGGCAACCCACCCAAGTCATGGAGTGATCTTTTTACATAGAAGATCTTCTTAATTTTTTTATTAATTCATGATTAAGGAGACCCATCCCCCAAGTGACCCCCCAAGTGACTTAGTTGGTGACCTTGCTTGGAAGTGGTCTCAAATAATAGTACAGTGGACTGACTCATTATGATTTTCTGAGTGTGGTCGACATTTTTACTCTGACCAATTTCAGCAGTATACTAGTACTATTAGCAAGTACTTCCTCCATTCAACTCTACTCTACCACTTTGTTTTTTCACGTTTGTCAACGCGTGTTTTACGCGGTAAATATCGTTAGCTACGTATTTGTAATAATTATAAAAATTAGATATTCTTAATGTACTCGTAAAGATGAATCAAACAAGATCTCACTTGAATATATTTTCACTTATATATTGAGAGAAAATTACAAGTGAAGGTTTATTTGTGAATAGTGTACAAAAACTAATATGGTAGAGTGGAGTTGAATGGAGGAAGTAATTCGGAGCACTAGAAAAAACCAGCAGTATTTGCTGCAAAATACAACCATAAATTCTCGAATAAGACGGTTTTAAATACAAGACGGTCCTTATGCATAAAAAAAAAAACCATCCATTTATTGCTACCTAATAAATGAGTTTTTTTTTTCGGGAAATTCCCAGTTGTACCCCTTTGGTATGAGCTAATCCCACTTATACCCCTACTTTTCAAGAAAGCCCACTTGTACCCACCAACTTCCTAGTTATTCTCACATATACCCTTTAAATATAGTAAATGATGAATATTGAGAATGAAATGTGGTAAAATGATAAAAGATGAATGTGGAAGATGAAGTGGAATCATAGAAAAATGAATTTGGAGGGAAAAACTATTTTTGTTAGAGAGAACAAATATTTCAATTAAGGTATCATATTGTTGACATAACCCTTAACATCTTACGTGAGGGTACTTAACACTTCTTCCCCACTTCATAATGACAAACGGAAATTCACTTAACATCTTAATTGTTGGTGCTTAGTGTTATGATGTTGGAGTGTGGACTTTCCTTAAAAAAGTAAAGTGCAGTGAACTAATCTATACTTAAGGGGTATAAGTGAGAATAACTAGTAAATTGAAGGGTACAAGTGGGCTTTCCTAAAAAATAGGGGTACAAGTGGGATTAGCCCATAGCAAAGGGGTACAAGTGGGAATTTCCTTTTTTTTTACAAGGGGACCGTCTCACAAAATAAGACAGTTTTACACATAAATTACTGATTACTGTAAGTCCGTAACAAAGGAGAAGCAGTGCAAGGGTAATAATAAACAGTTGCTACTTGCTAGTGAAGTTGACACTAAAATATTCAACCCCAAGGAATACACACACACAATGACAGAACTGTACAATAAAAACCAGGAAGAAAATGATGACCCACAATATTAAAGTCCTTAAAAGTTCACAAATTCTCATTGAAGACATGACATATCCGTCACAAGCTGAAGACGGATACCATTTTACCTCACAATGTACCCACTTTTTCTCTCTCTGCAACACTATTCATGTGGTCCCCTTTCTCCACTAACCCATTTTGTTACCATTTTATCTCACAAAATATCCGTCACAAATGGTAACCCGTCACAAGGGAGACCAATTGTTAAAAGTTAGCACCAACAAATCTACCTAGCAAACCCTGAAATTCAAACTACTCACAATCCATTGATTCTTGATAGAGACGGCACGACTAAATCGAGATAACACTAAATGCTAAGGAGAGCGGGTGGTGGGGAAGTTGGTGTTGTTGACGGGTTTTGGTTCGAGTCGTGGTTTGCGTTTGATGGAGAGCTTGTGATGTCGGTGTTTTGTTGAGGCGAGTCTGTGGGGGAGGAGTCTCCTTGTTTGGCGTTGGGTGGTTTCGGGATGTCTAGGAGTATTTGAGCTACTTCCCTCATTGTGGGTCGTCCGACTGCCTGTTCCTCGACACACAACATGGCGACGTAGAACATGTGCATGACCTCGTGGATAGGAACTGAAGAGAGTCTCGAATCCAAGATCTTGAGGACTCTTTCTTTGTTACTGTCGGTCAATTTTCTCACCCATTGGACAATGTCGACCCCGTCTCCAAATTCTCCAACTGGTTTTCTGCCGGTTATGAGTTCCAAGAGTACCACGCCAAAGCTGTAGACATCGCTTTTCTCATCAACCTTCAAGGTGTAGGCGTACTCTGCGTGAAATTAGCAAAATCAGTGTAATTAGACGCTTGAAGAACCCGAACTAAAGCTTCACATAAGACACAAGGTCCTTCAAATCAAGATTCTTGTTTGTTTGCATGTTAGTATTAAATATGGATGATTAGGTTTGTCGAAAATAACCACTAAAAAGTACACAATGACCCTTCGAAAGCCTTTACAATGGCCTTTTGTGAATCCTTCATATCAGCAGGATAAGATATAAGTTAGTTATTCATCGTTAGCTATTAAAGTTCTAACAAACATTTAATGTATGATCGATCATTAGCGGAACTGTGTCTGAGACAGAGCACTCTCTAAAGCACAAGCGAAGCAACTAGACCATATGAACAACCATTTACTTGTTTAGGTGAGCGGGTAGCATATCACTGACGATTTTTCATATAATCATAACAACACAAATTCAAGTTATTTGACAGTTATTATGCAACAATCTAACAAATATCAAACAAAATCAATGAAAATTAAGATTATGAATAAGAATCTTCATACCTGGAGCAATGTATCCATAGGAACCAGCAATGGCAGACATGCATTCAGAAGTGCCAGAATCTTGCAAGAACTTGGCTAGGCCGAAATCAGCAACATGAGCCTCAAAGCTCGAATCCAAAAGGATATTATTGGACTTAACATCGCGATGAACAATCAACGGTGAGCAGTCATGATGGAGATAACATAGCCCCTTGGCCGCCTTGACTGCAATGTTATACCTGGTATCCCACACCAAATGACCGCCTTTCTTGCCATGAATCACCTCTCCCAAGCTCCCATTAGGCATATACTCATACACCAACAGATTTGTCTCATGGTTGGAGCAAAAACCTAACAACCTAACAATGTGCCTATGCCTAATCTTCCCCAGGGTTTGAATCTCAGCATTAAACCCGTGATCATGAGACGACCCTCGACTCATTGCAGGCAATCTCTTAACAGCCACACTATCACCATTCGGCATCACACCCTTGTAAACAATCCCAGCTCCTCCCTTTCCAATAATATTATCCTCCTTCAAGCAATCCAAAACATCATCTACAGTAAAGTCCAAACGCTGGAACGCAGTCAGCTTCCACGCTCTAGAGTAGCTCGCCTTCTTCAAAGACCTCGCCTTAATAATAGCCGCCACTGCAAACGCAATAGAACATACCAAAAGCCCAATAACTAAGAGCAGCTTCAGTAAAGCACACAACCCCTTAACATGAGCGGGGTGAGGACTATCCAACAACCCGTTTTTACACGGACCCAAATACGGTCCACATAAATCAGGATTACCGACAAAGGAGGTATAATTAAAGTAACTAAACTGCCCAGTCCCAGGGACTAATCCCTTAAAATTATTATACGAAAAATCGACACAAGTTAAACTTAGCATGCTGGAAATCGATGCAGGAATATTACCAGTCAAATGATTCCGCGAAATATTCAAGTAATTCAATATCCGCATATCAGTAATCTCTTCAGGTATATCACCACACAACTGATTCCTACTAAGATCAACATAAGTCAATAACTTACATTCACTAATCTCCCCCGGAATCGCCCCCGAAAACTTATTACTACTAAAATCAACCTTAGACAACTGCTTCAACTTCCCAATCTCCACTGGAATCGCCCCCGAAAACCTATTCCCATCCAGCATTAACTTCTGAACCCCCGAAAAATTTCCAATTGAACCCGGAAGCGGACCCGAAAGCTGATTATTTGACAACGAAATCTGCCCCAAATTAACCGCGACAAACTCCTTAGTATCCGGAAACCCACCCGTTAACAAATTATCCTGAAGCTCAACCTGGGTTAACTTCGGTAACCTGAATAACCCGTCCGGAATCGACCCGTTTAAGAAATTCTCTCCCATTCGGATCCTCGCTAACGACTCACACTTCCCCAAACTCTCCGGAATCTCCCCAAATAAAAAATTACCTAATGCAATTAGGGTTTGTAATTTATTACCGTTGCATAAACTCTCAGGTAACTTACCGGTAAGTTTGTTAGAAGAAAGATCTAGAAACACTAAATTACCGTTGCTCCCTAACTTCTCCGGCACGCTACCGGTAAAATTATTCTCCCATAGCTGCAAAACCTGAAGCTCCGGCAACTCGCCGACGAACTCGGGAATCGCTCCGTGTAACTTGTTACGAAACAGGTTTAATAAGGTGAGGTTACTGAGTCCGGCGAACGAGTCAGATATCTCGCCGGAAAGAACATTGTTCGACAAATCAAGCGACTTTAACAGCTTTAACTGTCCCAACTGAGTTGGGATAGTACCGGATAAAGTGTTGACTTGAAGGAATAAAGTATCGAGGTTCCTAAGATTCCCCAACTCTGCCGGAATCTCGCCTGAGATTCCACAGTTAGCACCGTCGAAACGGACGAGATTGGTTAAGTTTCCGATCTCCGGCGGGATTCCGCCAGTGTATGCGTTGTAATATCCGATATAGAGTTCTCTCAAGCTCGTCACATTTCCGAGTTCTTTTGGAATGGTTCCGGAAAGCTCGTTTCCGGAAACCGCGAGATATTGCAGCTTCTTCCATACGCCGTAGTCATTCGGGATCTCGCCGGAGAAATAGTTGCCGCCGAGATGAAGGTGTTTAAGTTCCGTCAATGACGTCACCTCCACAGGAAGTGGGCCCGTCAAGTTGTTGTTATAAAAGTCGAGGATTTCGAGGTTTTTTAACGAGGATAACGATAGCGGAAACGTTTCATTGAAGATATTGTTAGAGATGTTGAGAGTTCGGAGGCTAGTGAGGAGAGAAAGACTCGCCGGAATCTGGCCGGAAAACGAGTTGGCGGCGACGGTGAGATTAACGAGGTTTTTTAAGAAGCCAATGTCGGGTGAAAGTGTTCCGGTGAGGTTATTGTTGGAGATATCGAGTGAAACGACGGTGTTTTTGGAGCACGTGACGCCGGACCATGTACAGTGGTTGGTAGTGGGTAACCACGTGGAGAGAGAGTGTTGTGGATCGGAAGTAATGGTGGATTTGATGCCTAAGAGGGCTTTGTATTCTGGGAGTATCCTTCCGCCATTGATGAAACTTGTATGAAGGAGAAGGAGAAGAAGAAGAAGAAGGAAGAGTAGATGAAGAACACGCATTTTTGGTTTGAATTATTTTGGGTTTGGTTGAGAGGAAACTGAGGAGGGAGGAAAAGAATGTGAGGGGAAGTGAGGTTGGAGTGAGAGTGAGGTGATTATTTTATTGGAGATATAAAGCAACTTGAAAAATTGTATTGGTAATCCAATCTACTTTTCAACTAATAAAGCAGATTTTTGATAAACCTATTGTACTTTTATTCATTGTTTATTTCTTTCTTAAAACTTGTGCAAATTAGATAGTGTTAGTGTGGAGTTGAATGGAGGGAATATGTGTGATTTTCAGATGCATAAGAGAAGACGTGTCAAGTTATTGCCATATAACTATGCACAAATAACGAAGCTAAGTTGCATTTACAGAGAAACAAGTTGATCGACTGCTGCTCTTATCGATCGACTAAAACCAAGTGCTGAAACAACAAATAAGTCTATCTACTGTTGCTCTTGTCGATCGACTAAAACCAAGGGCTGAAACAAGAAATAAATAACCCTTACCTATCGATCGACTTTTTGTTAAAACCAGGCGATATTAAAAGGGGGCTATTCTCTACTTATTGACTATTGTTTTTATTTTTTTATTTTTTTTAGAGAGACTATTGTTCTTATTATTTTTTGTTTTGAGAGAAACTATTGTTCTTATTTTAATTAAAATGAATTAGAACAGAAAACATGACACCCCTTTTTTCCTCTCTAAATCAACTTGGATCTTGGTTCAAATCACCTATCTCTTGATCGATTTTTGCCCTTAATTCCAAGCACAAGTAACAATAATCTCTTTTATTCCCCGATTTCTTCTTTATTTTGGAATTGCTGATCTTATTATCGAAATTAGGGTTAGGGTTTTAATTGATTTGGGGGTTTTCGATTACCATTACTAATTCGTTGTTTACTTATGTGATAGGATCAAAAATGGAAGGAAGCAATAGAAGGAGAGTCACGGAACAACCGTCAGACGACATGCAATGGGTCCTACGGTGGGGCAATAAACGGACAGCAGCAGCGGAGCTCGGATTCCGCCTAATTCGAGCACAACATTATGCCCTTATGAGCCTATTGAAGGTCTTCGTGAATACCCCGAGGTAAGTTTCTCCTCTAAAGCTAAAAAAGAAAGGTTTTGTTCGATGTCGAAACACGCTATGGTTCCAACCCATTTTCTAGACCGAGACGGCTTAATTGCTTTAGGTATTTATGAGCCTGTTGTTGAGATTTTAAATGGTACGTGTATGTCAAGCTTGGTCAACATGCGAGAATATACTTATCAAACACCCACCCTTGAGTTTTTCAGGAGATTCAAATTCTAGGGGGGGGATTATGACAAGGACGGGTTCTCCTTGTGTTCATTTCTGTCTGTTTAACCAAAAATTTGTTATGACACTAGCCGAGTTTGGCGTTTACCTTAGTCTATGATAGAGTCAAGAAGTGTCGAGTCACTAGGGCCTTTTTAGGCCAAGTATGCTTGTAATTAAGGGTCTTTTTGTCGGAATTAAGAGTTAATCTTCCCGTCCCGATGATTGTCATAACTAATGCGTTTTGATTCACGTGTGGAGCTTCGTATGAGGATAGAACCCGGAATCCAAAGAGCGAACCTCTAGCCACACTAGTAGACAAGAAATCACGCGGAGACGACCTTACATGAACCAGTTACGGAGCCGACATTCTCTGCTAGGAAGCATGAAGGCTAAGTAGTGAAGAACTCGTGTTGAGGAAGTGAAGAAATAAATTCGTTCCAGGCTCTTTTGCGCATCGCCACCATCAGCAGATAGCCCTCCATTTCTCCAGACGTCTAGCCGCAAATAGATCTGCCACTCATCCAGATCGCCGTTGTCTTTGTGCTCGTGACTTTTATTAAGCCCGTTGGCTTAAATTTAAGCCCAAATCCCGTATTACCCTAGATTCGTGTGCAGCCTTATAAATAGTTCACATTTTGGAGACCTAAAAATCATCTTGTTTAGGAGTAATTCAAAAAGGCTTGTGTGTTAAGAAAGCTTGGATTTTTATTAAGGAATTTGTAATCTTTTAGTTTGGATGTTAATCTTTCTTCAATTCTTGGGTTTTTCTAAGAAGATGGAAGGCTAATCTCCCTTTTACTTGGTGTAATTTAATCAAAGTATCCAACTTTGATGTTGTAAGACTCCTAATTCTCTCTCAATTTATCTATTGTTCTTTCCTTTGTTCTTAAATTCTTATGTTGAGTAGATGAATGTTTGAATTGATCACTCTTGCATCTTATTTACCCATCTATTGCAAATTCTAGAGAAATGGTTTAATCTATCTAGAATTGTTTGGAGCAAACTTGTTATATGTTGATTTGGTTTAAAGGATTCATATTTCAAGTAGGAAATTACATGTCTTTTCTTGCTAGTATGGTTTAATCTAGTAGAATTTGATTCTAGCTTACATCTCTTGGCAATAAGCTTCATGCTCAATTCTAGTCTTTATTCATGGTTTAATGAGTTGTGGTTGGAATTGAAGGACTCACATGTATGGTTTAATTGTGTGTGTCAATTTCTTGAGATGATAGTATTGGATAGATAACAATAGAGAGAAAAGAGTCAAACTTTGTCATTGTTGGATTACTAAGAGAAAATTACACCAAGTCTTTCCCATATTTGATTGTTGCACATCTAGTGTTTGTTGTTTTGCTTCTATGATAAGAATTGCATCTTTACTTTTCCTTATTCTACTTCAAAACCCCTTTCTCCATTTATGTCATACTACATGTTAACCATTGTTCATAAGCATTGTTTGTTGATAAACATAATTAGTAGGTCCTTATTGTAGTTAGTGTTTTGATTAGTCCATAAAGTCCTAATTAGTTGCTATATAGTTAAAATTCAAGTCTTTAGTTCAAAAGTTCTTCCCTTGGGTTCGACCCTAACTTGCCAATTTACTACCCTATTGCTTGAAGTTAGTAAAGTTTAGTTAGGCTTATAAATTGTTAATTTGGTGGTTTATTCTAGTATATTAGCGACCTAGTCTTTTGCTTACCAGTCTACACAGTGAGGAGCCTTACACTACTCCTCGAAAGTTAATAGAACCTATGTGGGCTGCCTTTGCTGATCTTTTTGAAGGTAGGAGACGGGGTAAGTTTGTCGACCACCTACCTATTCGCTATTGGCTCCGCCTTATCAGCGGTAAACCTTTTGCTAGGAAAGAGTCCAATAACGCTGTGTTACTCAGACACGCCGACACGTGTCGGTGTCCGACACGTGTCGGCGTGTCGGACACGGCTATTTGGGGTGAATTTTCCTGTTTTGTGGTCTAAATTGAAGTGTCGAAGTGTCGTGTCGTGTCGGACACCGACACGTGTCTGACACGCGACACGGCACTTAAGTGAAGTGTCGGAGTAACAGAGCAATAACGTGAACGCTAACGAGTTGTCCATTTTAGCTAGTTTCTTGAACATTAATAGTGGCCTTCCGTAAGTTCTTAATATTACCTATATTGTATCTCAGTGTTTCACTAATGTAGAGACTGAAGTCTTGTCCACCATTCACTCTATGAGGTTAGTCACTCATATTGTTCGCTGTCTTTTTGTTGATTTCCCCAGAGGCATGCTGCCCATTTGTCATGAGGACCCTGACCTTGATGTCATTTGCTTACTTACCCTTTCTTATATGAAACACCTGAACTAGCTCACTGAAGATTGCACATGAAAGATCTCCACATACTTGTCAGCCCCCTTACCTTGTGACTCTCTTCCGCCTCTTATCCCTATGTCTCACGTTAAGAATAAGGCGTCTCGACCCCCGTTTCTCTTTTACCTGTTACCATATTCACTGCCCGAGAAGTACACTTATCGCTCTAGGCAATCCACTCAAGTCAAAAAGGAGCTGGGCTAGTCTTCTAGGGCCCACACTCTACCCCACATGCTACACCCTCCATTGAGACTCAACCTGAGCTGGTATAACCGGCTCACTTTATTCGACCGCCTCCTTTTGTGCCCCATATGGTCATGGACCAGGGGGCACGTGATGTTCTTATACTTGATTTGTGCAGGCGTACATCGAGGATGAAGATGAACCAGGCTTTATCCTGGTTGCCAGTGTACGACTACTACACAGGATCAGGAAGGTTGCCGCAAGCTAGGTGGCCGCACCCGTCTTACTACCTGCACCCGGAGGGGGAGTACCCTAACGAGGAGGAAGAGGATACGGCTGTTGTGGAGGAGCGGTACCGAGCTTGACTTGCTTCACGCACTCGTGAGAGAGAGTGGATGTTGACCCCGACTTTATCGCGGATAACGACTAGTAGCGGCTGCCTACGACCTCCCTTTATTGCTGGTTGGTTTGGGGAGGTCACCTTTGTAAAAATTTGTAAGTTTACTTTCCTGAACTTTATTTTATTTGTTTCATCTCGTTCGCATATCCTTCTCCCTATATTACACCGCTGTGGTTGTTTGTTGAACACAATGAGGGCATTGTGTGATTTGGTTTGGGGTGGGTATGCATCTGTTTGTGTTTGGATCCACCTGCATTTTATTGCATTTCAGTCTGCATGTTTCTAACATTTCCGTATACATTGTTTCTTCCATTAAAAAAAATCAAATAAAAAATCAAAAAACTCAAAAAATATACAAAAAGATGCTTTATTTTTACATATATAGTGAGTATGTTTTTTTTTTCATATTAGTCGTGTTTTGATGGTGTAGGTGAGTTTATTCCGCATTGGCATTGTTGTTTCTATTTTCTAAGTTGGGTTTATAAGCAGAATGTTTTTATTATTTGGCTACGACGGTCCTACTAGCTTGGCTTTACCTCCACATATCCAAATCTGGTTTACCCCTGTCTGCCCAAATACCTCACCTGACATTATATGTAAGTCCTCGACATGTGTCTTAGTCCTGATTGGTTGGAATGCGTATGTACGATCGGTAGAGATCGGTTTCATGTTAGATTGCATGCATGTTCTTAAAGGTCGCAGTTAGGTGAGTGACTTTATTTCTTTCTATATTACAATATACTTACCATATTCATTGAAATATCTGATGAGCGACCCGTGGGAGTTCGAAATATACATGTTTTGCAAGGTCGACGGTTCGGCAGCTTTAACATTGATTTAACTCGTTTGCACTTGATCTATTGCTATAGTGTTGATTTGTTTCATTAAATGGTTTTGGCATGACAAATGTAGTTAGCTCTGAACTTATTTACTGTTCCGTTATTTTTGTTCGTTGTCTATAGTCTTTGCTTGCTTCACAACAAGGGTTTGGATTGGAGAGGTTCGATGCATATGCCTTATTTATACATTTTCTCTATCATTTTGCTCGCATTTCTATTCATATTAGGTAGCGACTAGCCACTTTCCCATGAATAGGTTACTTTGGGTTATTTTGTATCCTATACAGATATTGGACCTGAACGTGCGTATACAAGCCAAAACCCGTCCCTGGAGTTACATTTTGGACACTATTATAGCTAAAGCTCGAAAACAATCGTCTTGGAATGCGTGAAGTCACAAGGGAGCATAATATGCCGATGTTGAATGCTGCTGGTTCTCCAGAAAAGTCGATCGACTATGCTTGTCTGTCGATCGACTTGTTGGACCTTAGTTTTAGTCAATCACGTGCTTTATATTGTCGATCGACTGGTTTTTGTAATAGGCCGTGTTGATTAAGTGTTAATTCGACCCATTAGTTTATTGATTAATAATCTACTCCTTTTGTTATTTAAGGGGTACTTAGTAAACACATTAGGCTATCATTTCTTTTCACTAAAAAACTCTTCTACGTTACTTGTTCAAGTATGACCTGAAAGACACCGTCCATTGAGTTGTAGATATAATGGACTAGAGAATTGGTAGCACACACTTGTGTCGGATAAGTAGGAGATTGTTGTAGTATGTATCCTCCACAATATTGCGTTTACTTAATAAATGTCATAAGAGGAATGACCTGAAAGACACCGTCCATTGAGTTGGAGATATAATGGACTAGAGAATCGGTAGCACACACTTGTGTCGGATAAGTAGGAGATTGTTGTAGTATGTATCCTCCACAATATTGCGTTTACTTAATAAATGTCATAAGAGGAATATACGCGGGATATATTATTTATTTATACTCGTCAGCTAATCAACGTATATCGGTAACAGTGGTCGACTAGGGTTTGACGTTACTATCGTATGACGGCGGTGATCAGCTGATCCCTTACGGTCACACCTATAGGATTGAATCTCAATGGAAAATCTAATTAGCATGTACATGATACAGATAAATTAGTTCCTTGTATTATAATTGACTTAAAGTTAGTTATGTTAATTTTTATTTGATAATGAGTTAAGAACTCGAACCGAAGGAATTTATTATTCAATTATACGATAATTGACTAATAAATTATTGACTTATTTTAATTTGATTAAATAAGATGGAATTTAGTAATTAATAGTTAATTTACTAAATTAATGAGGTTTTGGTATTTATTTTGAGGCGGAGGTAATTAGCTATTTGAAGTTACAAGGAGTTGTAAAATTAGCTAATTGAGTTTAATAAGACACATTTTATATTGATAAAATGGTCAAATATCACTTAAAAGTTAAGTGTGTATTAGTCATAAATGTGTATTATTTAAATGTTAAATGATCAAATTAATATTTAATTATATAGAATAATTAAATATATGACATATAAGCATTTGTGGCACAAATGTCGAAAGTCAAAATAAGACCGAAAATGGACACTTGGACGTTTGGTGTGTAAGACACAATGAACAAATTTTCTATAAATCCTACAAAACCATGTGACCATGTTCCCTTAACTATGCATCAATTGTTTACATTTGATGTTATATAAATACCTCAAACGTTGGTTTGAGACAATAAAATCTCTATAAAAGGCCTTAGGGCCGGTTTTTTGTAGAGAGAAAAAAAAAAGCCATTTTTATCTCATATTTCTTCATCATGTACAACATAAATATGATAAAAAAATTGATCATATTTTGATCAAACAAAATTCACAAAATATTATATACATCAAGTATTATTAAGAGTAGTAATACTTACATATTATAAAAGGGTTTTATCACTACTAATACCTAGTTAGTGTTATTAGTAATTTTGGAGTAAGTCTTGGGTGCAACCATAGGAGGTATCCTATTTTGGGTACTAGGATTTTATCAAAGATTTTTAAGTTCAATAATATCAACCATAGTTGTTGATATTATAGCCATTAAAACTAATGTAAACAAACCCTTTTCCATTTCATTTAATTTTAAACCATTATTGTTGGGCCCAGAATTATCCTGCGTGACCGGACATCAATTAGGCAATAACCAAGCCAAGCCTGAAGATGAACAATCTAACATAAGGCATACAATACCTAAGCAGGCGCCAGCCAGGAGGGAAAGACAGGTCAGACAATCTACTAGGCCAGGCTTAAAGGGATATCTCACCAGCCGTATGCTAAACACTATCAGATCAAGACAGGCAAGAACCAAAGCACAAATAAAACCTAGAAAAGCAGTTCCTATATTCATGGAAGACCTATTCAAGCACAATATACGAAAAATGTGGAGCTATTTACCAAGTAAAGACAACGGCAAGCTAATCATAAAGTCAACCAACCACTTCCGGGTAAATAGGGCACAAGACCTATTTACTAGGAACGTCTAAAACAACCTTGAAGGAGCCGTTGCAAAGAGAATGAAGCCATTATAAATAGCAAAGAGAAGAAAGAAGAAGGATCATCACTTACTCACTCTCAGTTACTCTCATTTTGTAATTAGCAAAAGCATAATTATTAAACGTGCATACTCTATTCCTAGCCTGCCATACACATTCCCTGTCAGGATAATCCAAAACATAGTAACAATCCCTCGTGGCTTGGTGCCCGTGGTTTTTTCCCTTATTCCCAAGTATAAATCTTTGTGTCTTACTCCGTTATTTGTTCTTTACTTAATCAGTCGTACTTGTCAGGCTTAGTTATTTTGAGTTAGATTGCCCTACCATTACATCCCTGGCAGGACTTTATTCTCGTGTGAATTCCTGCTAAAATAATTGGCGCCCACCGTTGGGCATCTAGCTCAAAAATAATCAAAACCTAATCCCAAACAACACCAAAACCTTTCCAAAAAATGACTGGAGACGGCATAGAACAACAACTGGCTGCCGCCAAACAACAAGTACTGGAAATGGAGCAGCTGAAGCAGAAAATGGTCCAGGCAGAGGCTGAAGTCCAGAAACTAAAAGAATCAGAGTCCAGTCTGAAGCAAAAGCTAGGAGATAAAGCTTCAGGCTCAAAATTAAAGATTCAGCCTGGAACATCATTCTCTTCAATCATCAGGAATATTGATTTCTCCAACTTTGGTACTCCATCAAAATCCAAAGCAGGAGATCTTGATTCAGAGTCAGAAGAATATCAAATGAAGATGTCATCCAAGATCAAACTAATGCAGTCATAATGATGGCCATGCTCTAGGAGATCCAGAAACCCCATGAAAAATTTGAGAAGATCCCTGGAGTGCCTGCAACCATTGAGGAAGCCAACCCTGAAAGTTATGCTGACTCTCCCTTCGTAGATGAGATAGCTAAGATAGATCTGCCTAAAAAGTTTGTGGTACCATCAATGAGAATCTATGATGGAACTACAGATCCTCAGAACCATGTAGCCTACTACAAACAAAGAATGTTGGCAGCCTCCATACCCAGTGAGCTGCGACAAGTATGTATGTGCTAGGGTTTTGGAACAACCCTGACCGGACGTGCCCTTCAATGTACATAAACCTGCCAAATGGAAGCATCATGTCCTTTGCAGATCTGATAAACTCATTCAACCATCAATTCGCCAGGAGCAGGGAACTCGAAAAGAGATCCAGTGACCTATAAATAATCAAGAAAAAGCCTTGCGAGACAATAAGAGCATTCTTGACCAGATTCAACAAAGAGAAAGTATCAATCCCCAGATGTGATGTTGGAACAGTCGTGGAAGCTTTCCGGCAAGGACTACCATTGGATAGCGATTTCTATGACGAGCTGACCATGAAACCTTGCCTGACTTTTGTAGGCGTTCAGGCAAAGGCTATTGGCTACATCCGACTGGAAAAAGACAAAAGCTTCAAGGCTAAAACCATTGACAGCGTTTCAGGATACAAAAGAACCAACAGAAAAAGTTCTAATCACAGGGGAAGCAGTTCCAAGCCATCCCCCTACACTAGGCCTGACAGATCAGAAGTCAACTATGCTCATGAGAAACGAGGTAACTCTTATACTTACCCACCTATTCAGGAATACAACTTCTCTGTTGATACCGCAGGGTTGATAAAAGGCTTGATAGCACGGGAGACATTATCAAGTGGCCTAAAAAGACGGACAATCCCAACTCAAGGAAAGACACAACAAGATGGTGTGAATTTCACATGGACATAAGACATACCACAGAAGAATGCATGGGTCTACGCAGACAAGTGGCCTACCTGTTAAAGAAAGGCTACCGGGCCTGAAAGATTTGATGCCATCAAAAAACAGGGAAGACATCGGATCAAGAAAAGATCAGGAAAGACCACAACGTGACCTGCCCCCAGCATTACCCATCTATGAAGTCAAATTTATCAATGGAGGATCTGAGCTCTGCGGCCTGACTAGCTCAGCTGCAAAGAAAATAGCCAGGGAGTCAAAAATGAAATCTCCTTTTAAACCTAGAAATTTACCTCAAATTAATTTTGATGATACTAATATGCAGGGAATCTCGAACATCCATCATGATGGCGTGGTCATTACTATGCAAATTGGGACTGCACGTGTCCTGAGAATCCTAATAGATGGTGGCATCTCAGTTAATCTAATTATGCTTGATGTCTTGAAAGCCATGAAGATTGATGAGAACCAGATCATAAAGAAGTCAAATGTCTTGGTAGATTCAGTGGTGAAAACAAGAATATTCTAGGGGAGATCTACCTGCCAACCTACATTGAAAGAGTCTCATTATATGAAAGATTTGGAGTCCTGGATTGCCTTTCATCCTACAACGCAATCCTAGGCAGGCCCTGGGTCTATAATGTCAGAGCCATTCCTTTAACCTATCACCAATGCGTCAAAATACCAATAGAATGGGGAATAGCAACCATCAAAGGTGAACAAAAGTCTGCCCAGGAATGTTATACTGAATCATTAAAACCTTCCAAGGCAGGTAAGTCTCTCGCTTAGCAATTACAGTACCCTGTCAGGAGTACTTATTACGTGGCAGAAACCCAAATGGAAGCAGAACAAGTAGTATTAAACCCTGAGTACCCTGACAGGTATGTACAGGTAAGATCTGATGTCCCTGACAATATCAGACCAGAACTAGTAAGTTTTATTAAGAATAAATCTTCATGTTTTGCCTGGCCCCCTTTTGATATGACTGGCATAGATGCTAATAGTATTACCCATAAACTCAACATTGACACTTCTTTTAAGCCTGTACCGCAGAAAATGAGAAAGTTTGCCCCTGAGCACAACACTATCATTAACGAAGATATAGACAAACTCTTAGACATGGGAATGATCAGGGAAGTAATGTACCCTGAATGGCTAGCTAATGTGGTCGTGGTACAAAAGAAGAATGGCAAGTGGAGAGTCTGTGTACACTACATAGATCTTAAGAAATCCTGCCCAAAAGAGCCATTCCCACTCCCTCACATTTATACAATGGTAGATGCTACAGTTGGGCATAAACTACTAACATTTATGGATGCCTCAAGTGGATACAACCAGATCAAAATGCACCCAGCTGACCAGGAAAATACTGCATTCATCACGGAAAGGGGTATATATTGCTACACAACAATGTCCTTTGGCCTGAAAAATGCAGGGGTAACCTACCAACGCCTGGTCAACATGATGTTCAAAGACCAAATTGGTGACATAATGGAGATCTACATTGATGACATGGTGGTGAAGTCAAAGAAGGCAGAAGATCATGTAAAGGATCTGGAAGTAGCCTTCAAAATCCTGGAAGAATATAACATGCTGCACCCTTCCAAATGCCACTTTGTACTATCTTCAGGCAAATTCCTAGGATACATGGTGACAAAAAGAGGAATTGAAGTCAACCCAGAACAAATAAAAGCCATCCTGGAATTGGAATCTTCTAAGTCAGTCAAAGATATCTAGAGACTAACAGGAAGAGTTGCAGCCCTGAACAGATTCATATCTAGATCATGTGAAAGATGCAGATCCTTCTATGACCTCCTCAGGAAGAACAAATCATTCAAGTGGATGCCTGAACATGAAACAGCCTTCAAAGAATTAAAAACCAACCTGACTACTCCTCCGCTACTGGCCAAACCTAACAAAGGAGAACCCTTGACGGTTTACTTATCAGTCACTGAGACTGCAGTAAGTGGAGACCTGACCAAGAAGGTTGAATGCCAACAGCACCCCGTCTATTATGTAAGTAAAAGTCTCCTGGATGCAGAAACAAGGTATGGACTACTTGAGAAATACGTACTTGCTTTAATTGTCTCCAGCACAAAACTCAGACCTTACTTTGAGAGTCACCCAATAATTTTCAGGACCAACCTGCCTATAAAATATGTCCTCAGAAAACCTGAACTTTCAAGCAGAATGGTAAAATGGTCAGTACAACTCAGTACTTATGACATAACCTTTGAACCTAGGACAGCAATTAAATCCCAGGCTTTAGCAGACTTTGTAGCTGAATTTAGTCCCAGCCTAGAACCTGACCTCGTAAAAGAGGTCAATCCTCCAGACACTCAAAAATTAGGCCAGGAATGGACCTTACACGTAGATTGAGCAAGAAATATGAGAGGAACTAGCCTAGGATTAGTACTAAAATCACCACAGGGAGATTTAATAGCTCAGGCTATTAGTTGTTAATTTAAAGCAACAAATAATGAAGCTGAATATGAAGCCCTGATAGCTGGACTCAAGTCTCAGGCTGGACCTTACCTGCGATGCCTAGAACCTCATGAAGCCAAACAAGTTATTGAGGACATACATGATGGATACTGTGGAAATCACAAAGGCAGCAGAACCCTGACAAGCAAGGTTCTAAGGACAAGCTATTTTTGGCCAACACTAAGGGTTAACTGCCTAGCTTACAGCTCAAAATGTGAAGCCTGCCAACATCATTGTCCTTCATCCATCAACCATCAGAATTACTACATTCCATTACAGCCCCCCTGGCCATTCATGAAGTGGGGGAATGGACATTGTAGGCAAAGTACCCGAAGCTCATAGACAAAAAGTCTATATGTTAGCCATGACTGATTACTTTTCAAAGTCGATAGAGGCTGACTCATACAAGCAAGTCAAGAAGAAGGATGCCATATCATTCATCAAACACAACATCATATGTAGATATGGCATCCCCTTAGAAATGGTTTGTGACAATGGCACTCAGTATTTGGGAAAAAGAACAATGGCGTTTTGTGCACAATGGAATATCAATCTGGTGACCTCTACACCAGACTATCCAAAAGCCAAAGGCCAGGCCGAATCCATCAACAAAGGGGTAATCAGTTGCCTGAAGAAAAAACTAAAGAGAAGAAAAGGCAGATGGGCTGAAGAACTCCCTTTAGTTCTCTAGGCTGACAGAACTACACCTAAAACATCCACAGGCCAGGCCCCTTACTCCCTGGTTTATGGTTGCGAAGCAGTGATCCCAGCAGAAATCCATGTACCAACTATTAGAAGCGGCCTGAACACCATAGAGGAAAACCAGCCACTACAGCAAGATAGCCTAACCCTGGCTAAAGAATTAAGAGATGCAGCCAAGATCAGAATAGCTTTCTACCAGCAAGAAGTAGCTAGAAGCTACAACAAAATTGTAAACATTAGGGTATTCAAGGGAGGAGACCTAGTCCTACGTAAGGTCTTTCCAAATACAAAATACAAGAATGTGTAGATACCCAGTATCTACACCTTCCAAAAACCACCCGATGATGATCAGACTATAACGTGCTTTTGATATGCGTGCGTGGATTGGCTATACATGAGACGATTTAAAGCATTACTCGGATATGAAAAATGATTTCAAAAATGGTTTTCTAACTTCATTTGCATTGAAACAATACTATTTAGAGTTAAAACCGTCTTCAGACCCAAAACCGACTCAGAAACCCACAACCCGAGTCAACCTGAGTCAACCCGAGTCAACCCAAGTCTCGAATGTCCAAAATAATGCGATGAATGGCTTTATCACATCATTTGCATTAAAATGACACTAATTAGAGTTAAAATCGTCACCGGACCAAAAATCGACTCAGAATTCAAATCCAACTCAACACGGATCAAACCCGAGTCAAACACAAAATGCATACCCCAAATAACACCCAAAAACATCTTTTTAGATGACCATATTGTTACACGACATCTCATTTGATTACCACAAATCAAACCAACCAAACAATAGATAGGGGAAAGGCCACGTCCAAATTGAAAAGGATAGGGCACCCCATTGCGTAGCAGGGGAGCACGTGCATTTTTAGGCTTCCTGCTTAGCCTCTAAGCAAACTCAACCGACCTACCACCCCACAATCCACTATAAATACCCCCCTTCACACACCGCATTCTTCACGCGAGCGTCCGCCCCCTCACCTCTCCCTTAAACTTCTAGACTCGACTTCCTAAGTCAAAAAATCGACACGTGTTTTCGACCTACCGATCGAAAACACAAGCCTTACACATTTTGTTTGGTACCGTCGCCGTGCATTCGACCGACCCATACAACCAACTCAACATTAATCAACATGTTTTTCAATAACATATTTTCAACTCATTTTCAAAACAAAATCCTTTTTGAAGGTACTCTTTTAAACTTCCTTGATCGCAAGTAGTCACAACGAGAAAACCGTCTCTAAAACCGTCTACCTCTCAAACATCAATACACGTAAGTTTGAGGGTGTAAACAACTCACTTATTTCATGTCTTTGCTGTTTTTATGAGTTTATAAGCATGAACAATGCATAACACGATCCAATAATAGGTGAAATGAGCCAAAACCGGATTTTGGCCTGAGACAGGGGCTACTTGCGTAGCAAGGGAGCTCGCGCCTCAATGCCCTCTCAGGCCTTAATCCAGCCGTGTTTGTGTTTATCTTTTCGCAACATTTTCCTTCTATTTTCTTTTACGACTTTTACCATTTTAATTCATTTTTATGACAAATATTTTTGACCATTACAAAAATCATCCTTGGTTCCTTATACCCTGACGGTTTTATCCATGACTCGGTGATATTATTTGGTTAATTACATTTTAAAGGGTATTATAACACTCTTTTCTTTTATTTACCATTTTTCTCATTTATTTACACTTGCAAACATATTTTAGTCATAATTCATAATCATCCTTGGTTCCTTATACCATGTCGGTTTAATCCGAGTACGATGACAAATTTGACTAATTACAAAGAAATGAACTTAACATATTAATTCATATCAAACATTTCACATTTTTATTTGTAAACTATGCTTTTCAAACTTGCAAATCCGACAATGAATATTACTAATATAATAGTAATTATTCCGAGTCATGCAAATAACACTTGCAAATCATTTAATCACAAATACGGTTTTAAACAACCTTTTTAACAACAAGAAGACGCTCCTTTGGGTCGTCGCCAGACTCGCGCCCCAAGACGCCGTCTGTTTTCATATTTCAAAAGCATGGGCAGAGCCCTTTCCCTCGCCAATAGGCTCGCGACCTAATGCGGCTGCCTGGCACTGTTCTGCCTCATTTTAGCACTTGTCTAGGATGATCCCGACTACGGTTAATCCGAGTACACTTTATCCTTTAAACACACTTTTTCAAATAAATGATCGTGTTAAGCACCATAATCCAAACTTGGTAAATGGATGTTTAATTTCCGTCTTCACATGCAAATCAATGTAAATCCAACTCGACATCATTTTCTTGATATTTGGATAAACAAACTGACTTAGGAAATCTTCACATGTTAGGTTAAGACTTTTGGATGCGCATTCATGCATTTTAACCGTTTAATCAACTCTTGCACTTAAACAACCACGATCGATTATTAGAGGCCGGTAACGCGGCCGGGAATGGGTGTCTTATTAAAGGGTTTCCAATACATACCCTCACCCCTTACTCAGAACCTTTGGATAGTGGATGGCCTTATCCAGGACGTACGAGAGTCATTCTAGCGATAGCATACTAAAGGGGGACGAGTCCTTAACTTTATTACCTATGGCAAACACCGCTTTTTGCCTTGATTTACCTAGGTATAAAGTGTATTAGAACGGGTTCCAAGCATCCCACAATTTCTTGGTGGCGACTCCAAACATCTCTAACATCGTTTCGAGACCTTTACCGAGACGAAACCGACCGGTCTAAAGCGATCCGGTCGAAAGCATTTGTAACACCCCTGATTTTCGGCTAAATTAACAACTAACTTTTACATACAAAAGTGGCCGAAATACAAGAATATTATAATTAATATATAAAGTGTCTTATTACAAATCCTTTTAAAAATAAAAGAATACAAAATGAAACCAAAACTTTATAAAGTCTTTAATAAAAATCGTCTCTTGAAATAAAAATCCTTTTGAACAGCAGCAGAAGTAACCTGAAATAAAACCAGAAGACAGAAAAGAACTACCCCCATGACGAGTAGCCCCGACGGGAGAAAACACGTCAGCCGGAAAGCTGATTAACAGATAATACCTCAATATAAGCAAATTAATTTTGGTCATGGCATGGAAACATACACACGTAAAAATAAAAATAAATATAGAGAATAATAAAAACACTCCCCATAGACTAATCTCAAGCTCAGAGCTACTCCACAATATAAAAGACACTCTCGTCCCAATACTTAACTCAATCTTAATTCATTACTCGGTCTTCCTCATTACTCCGTCTCATAAAATAATACTCCATGTAGCCTTGTATCATATTCTCATCGTCGAACCTAAGCCAAGGATAAGGGGTGAGTGAACTGGCGGATAAAACCGCTAAACAATATTTCCATCTCAATATCGATTTCAAACTCAAATAACTCAATAACTCAAAATCCATGGTCACGCTGGACCGTAAAGATAACTCGGCACATAGGCCCCATAACTCATAACTCAATACCAGTAACCAATCTCAATTTCAATATCGATATTGTCAAAGGTTCAACGAACCGTGCTCAACACTTAGAGTAAAATTCTAAGCTACTCACCCATGAGTCGAGGTCAAAGAGAAAGGCAATTAAAATACAATACTAGCACCATTCACAACTCAATACTTAGGAAGCCAATTCGTTAAAAACCATTATCAATGTCAGACAATATGATCAACTAATTATACTAACTATTAGCTATAGTCTAAATTACCATATCTCGTAATTTCAACATTGAAACTAATCCTTTGCCATTGCTCACTGACCATTGTTATCCTTACAATCTAATAATAATAATTCATTAGAAGTAGTCACAAACTCACAATGCTACACTCATAGCACTCTACGACACAACCCATCTCACATATACCAACAATTTACCAAAATAATTAATAGTATACAATTACTACTAATATTCAATAATCCACATAATTTATTACCCAATTAATTTAGCGCGTCAATTACACCACGTTAATAACAATTCATACAATTCATATAACCCCGAATAATAATAAGAGTATTAGGATCAGTAAAATCGTGTTGCCTTTAACGCAAAGTCACTTATATGGCTGACTCGAGAAAGGTGAGAATGAAATTAAGAAGGGAACAAAAAGGTGTAACCTTGCAACTTTGATTGAGAACACCCACAATTTTGGCCAACCAGGAGGAGTTTATAGACAAATTTCAAGTTTACATATGATAGATATATAATTAAAGAATTAAGCGGGGCTTAATTATCAGATAGTGATCATCATCAATATTATAGCAAATTATTAGAAATTTGGGTTGAGGTGTTTGTCGGCTAAAGAAAGAAATATGAGTTTCATTGGTACTAAAACAAGGGTTTTAGAAATAAGGCTATGGGTTAGAAACGAGCATATAAATAACTCGAACAAGTACGAAACCATGTCAAAGACAATTAAACTAAAAATTATTTTTGGAAAGTTTATATTAAAAATAAATATTATATTCCAAAATTGTAGGGTATTACAATCTTCCCTTTTTAAAAGAAACTTCGTCCCCGAAGTTCGATTCTAAAATAAAAACAAATTTAAAATCTGAGTGGTATTACATTCCACCCTCCTTAAAAAAAAAGTTCGTCCCTGAACGTAAAATTTTCAAAATGAATAAAATGACAACTCAAAATATAAGAAAAGTTTCAAAAGTTAAAAGGGCGGTGCTAAGATGTGACGATCTCAACACCTAACCAAGAAAGAACCAGCAGCTCTGATACCAATTGTAACACCCCTGATTTTCGGCTAAATTAAAAACAAACTTTTACATAGAAAAGTGGCCGAAATACAAGGATATTATAATTAATATACAAAGTCTCTTATTACAAATCATTTTAAAAATAAAAGAATACAAAATGGAACCAAAACTTTATAAAGTATTTAATAAAAATCTTCTCTTGAAATAAAAATCCTTTTGAACAGCAGCGGAAGTAACCTGAAATAAAACCAGAAGACAGAAAGGAACTACCCCCATGACAAGTAGCCCCGACGGGAGAAAACACGTCAGCCGGAAAGCTGAGTAACAGATAATACCTCAATATAAGCAAATTTATTTTGGTCATGCGTGGAAACATACACACGTAAAAATAAAAATAAACATGGAGAATAATAAAAACACTCCCCATAGACTAATCTCAAGCTCAAAGCTACTCCACAATATAAAAGACACTCTCGTCCCAATACTTAACTCAATCTCAACTCATTACTCGGTCTTCCTCATTACTATGTCTCATAAAATAATACTCCATGTAGCCTTGTATCATATTCTCATCGTCGAACCTAAGCCAAGGACAAGGGGTGAGTGAACTGGCGGATAAAACCGCTAAACAATATTTCCATCTCAATATCGACTTCAAACTCAAATAACTCAATAACTCAAAATCCATGGTCACGCTGGACCGTAAAGATAACTCGGCACATAGGCCCCATAACTCATAACTCAATACCAGTAACCAATCTCAATTTCAATATCGATATTGTCAAAGGTTCAAAGGACCGTGCTCAACACTTATAGTAAAATTCTAAGCTACTCACCCATGAGTCGAGGTCAAAGAGAAAGGCAATTAAAATACAATACTAGCACCATTCACAACTCAATACTTAGGAAGCCTATTCGTTAAACACCATTATCAAGGTCAGACAATATGATCAACTAATTATACTAACAATTAGCTATACTCTAAATTACCATATCTCGTAATTTCAACATTGAAACTAATCCTTTGCCATTGCTCACTGACCATTGTTATCCTTACAATCTACTAATAATATATCATTAGAAGTAGTCACAAACTCACAATGCTACACTCATAGCACTCTACGACACAACCCATCTCACATATACCAACAATTTACAAAAATAATTAATAGTATACAATTACTACTAATATTCAATAATCCACATAATTTATCACCCGATTAATTTAGCATGTAAATTACACCACGTTAATAACAATTCATACAATTCATATAACTCCGAATAATAATAAGAGTATTAGGATCAGTAAAATCGTGTTGCCTTTAACGCAAAGTCACTTATATGGCTGACTCGAGAAAGGCGAGAATGAAATTAAGAAGGGAACAAAAAGGTGTAACCTTGCAACTTTGATTGAGAACACCCACAATTTTGGCCAACCAGGAGGAGTTTCTAGACAAATTTCAAGTTTACATATGATAGATATATAATTAAAGAATTAAGCGGGGCTTAATTATCTGTTAGTGATCATCATCAATATTATAGCAAATTATTAGAAATTTGGGTTGAGGTGTTTGTCGGCTAAAGAAAGAAATATGAGTTTCATTGGTACTAAAACAAGGGTTTTAGAAAAAAGGCTATGGGTTAGAAACGAGCATATAAATAACCCGAACAAGTAGGAAACAATGTCAAAGACAATTAAACCAAAAATTATTTTTGGAAAGTGTATATTAAAAATATATTATATTCCAAAATTGTAGGGTATTACAATCTTCCCTTTTTAAAAGAAACTTCGTCCCCGAAGTTCGATTCCAAAATAAAAACAAATTTAAAATCTGAGTGGTATTACATTCCACCCTCCTTAAAAAAAGTTCGTCCCCGAACGTAAAATTTTCAAAATGAATAAAATGACAACTTAAAATATAAAAAAAATTTCAAAAGTTAAAAGAGCGGTGCTAAGATGTGACGATCTCAACACCTAACCAAGAAAGAACCAGCAGCTCTGATACCAATTGTAACACCCCTGATTTTCGGCTAAATTAAAAACAAACATTTACATACAAAAGTGGCCGAAATACAAGGATATTATAACTAATATACAAAGTCTCTTATTACAAATCATTTTAAAAATAAAAGAATACAAAATGGAGCCAAAACTTTATAAAGTCTTTAATAAAAATCTTCTCTTGAAATAAAAATCCTTTTGAACAGCAGCGGAAGTAACCTGTAATAAAACCAGAAGACAGAAAGGAACTACTCCCATGACGAGTAGCCCCAACGGGAGAAAACACGTCAGCCAGAAAGCTGAGTTACAGATAATACCTCAATATAAGAAAATTAATTTTTGTCATGGCATGGAAACATACACACGTAAAAATAAAAATAAACATAGAGTAATAAAAACACTCCCCATAGACTAATCTCAAGCTCAAAGCTACTCCACAATATAATAGACACTCTCGTCCCAATACTTAACTCAATCTCAACTCATTACTCCGTCTTCCTCATTACTCCGTCTCATAAAATAATACTCCAAGTAGCCTTGTATCATATTCTCATCGTCGAACCTAAGCCAAGGACAAGGGGTGAGTGAACTGGCGGATAAAACCGCTAAACAATATTTCCATCTCAATATCGATTTCAAACACAAATAACTCAATAACTCAAAATCCATGGTCACGCTGGACCATAAAGATAACTCGGCACATAGGCCCTATAACTCATAACTCAATACTAGTAACCAATCTCAGTTGCAATATCGATATTGTCAAAGGTTCAAAGAACCGTGCTCAACACTTAGAGTAATATTCTAAGCTACTCACCCACGAGTCGAGGTCAAAGAGAAAGCCAATTAAAATACAATACTAGCACCATTCACAACTCAATACTTAGGAAGCCAATTCGTTAAAAACCATTATCTAGGTCAGACAATATGATCAACTAATTATACTACCCATTAGCTATACTCCAAATTACCATATCTCGTAATTTCAACATTGAAACTAATCCTTTGCCATTGCTCACTGACCATCTATATCCTTACAGTCTACTAATAATAATAATTCATTAGAAGTGGTCACAAACTCACAATGCTACACTCATAGCACTCTATGACACAACCCATCTCCAATATACCAACAATTTACCAAAATAAATAATAGTATACAATTACTACTAATATACAATAACCCACAAAATTTATCACCTAATTGATTTAGCACATAAATTACACCACTTTAATAACAATTCATACAATTCATATAACCCCGAACAATAATAAAAGTATTAGGATCAGTAAAATCGTGTTACCTTTAACGCAAAGTCACTTATATGGCTGAGTCGAGAAAGGCAAGAATGAAATTAAGAAGGGAACAAAAAGCTGTAACCTTGCAAGTTTGATTGAGAACACCCACAATTTTGGCCAACCAAGAGATGTTGATAGACAAATAGCAAGTTTACATATGATAGATATATAATTAAAGAATTAAATGGGGTTTAATAATCACATGGTGATCATCATCAATATTATAGCAAATTATTAGAAATTTGGGTTGAGGTGTTTGTCGGCGAAAGAAAGGAATATGAGTTTCATTGGTACTAAAACAAGGGTTTTAGAAATAAGGCTATGGGTTAGAAACGAGCATATAAATAACCCGAACAAGTAGGAAACCATGTCAAAGACAATAAAACTAAAAATTATTTTTGGAAAGTATATATTAAAAATAAATATTATATTTCAAAATTGTAGGGTATTACAATCTTCCCTTTTTAAAAGAAACTTCGTCCCCGAAGTTCGATTCCAAAATAAAAACAAATTTAAAATCTGAGTGGTATTACAACATTTTTAAACCACCGAGCGTGGCTTTCAAGACCGCTATACGTCCACAGATTGGCTTGGCGTGTTGGTGGCATGTCCATAGATTGGTGACTCCGCTGGGGAGAATAAGGAGACTTGTGTCTTTGTGATCCTTAGAGGTGAAACTCGAACGAGGTCGTGGTTAAATTGCATTAATTAATATTACGGTCATAAGTCGGGTTCCATGTCCGGGCCCACAACCTAACCTTTTCGACCAATTGGCTCATCCCGTCGGCATGAGTTTTCTCATCCCCGCGTTTCGAATCCCGATCGAGTCAAGCATACCGTTGATGTTACACATTTCTGTTTCGTCAAAGAGCTTTCATTTCCTTCGTGCACGAGGCTAGGGCACCCTCCTTACACATTTTGTTTGAATTGGTATCCCTCTCGAAAATCGGGGATTGATCGCTTGGTGTGTAACCACCCTTATTAAGCCAAAACCCGTGTCAGTATTATGCATAATATAATAAACTGCGAATGCTTATGTATTATGTGATCATAAGTCCTTCCGTGTCATTTCAAACCTTCAAAGCACCTTTTTGCGCCGTTATAATGGCCATTTCAAACATCGGTCTTTCGCCGACCGTTGCACGCCTTTTTAGGCCGTCGTAGTGACGATTTTGAAACCGGTTTTTTTACAACCGTTTCAAAAGCACCTTCTTAGGCCATCGTAATCACGATTTTTAAACACGGTTTTTTTTGCAACCGTTTCAAACCTCGGTCTTACGCCGACTGTTGCACACATTTTTATGCCGTCGTAATGATGATTTTCAGACCCGTTTTTTTCAACCGTTTCAAAAGCACCTTTTTAGGCTGTTGTAATGACGATTTTTAAACCGGTGTTTTTTACAACCGTTTCAACAGCACCTTCTTAGGCCATCGTAATGACGATTTTCAAACCCGATTTTTACCACCGTTTCAAAGGCACCTTTTAAGGCCATAGTAATGACGATTTTCAAACCGGTATTTTTTACAACCGTTTCAAACCACGGTCTTTCGCCGACCGTTGCACACCTTTTTATGCCGTCGTAATGACGATTGTCAAATCTGGTTTTTACAACCGTTTCGAAGCACCATTTTATGCCGTTGTAATGGCCATTTCCAAACCCGATTTTTATAACCATTTCAAATGCCCCTTTTCTAAGCCGTTGTAATGACGATTTCAATTCTCACAATTTTTTATTTGCATACCGTCTTTCAAAGGTTAAAATGGTTTTCTAACCCGGCGTAATGACGAATTCAATCCTCACAATTTCCAAAAGCAAATCTTTGAAAACCAATTTAACCGTTTTCAGATTTCAAATACAATTTCAAATCATTTGAAAACAAATTTAACCGTTTTCAAATTTTAATTCAAAATCAAATCTTCGAAAACCAATTTAACCGTTTCAGACTTCAAATCCAATTTCAAACCATTTGAAAACAAATTCAACCGTTTCCAAATTTAAATTCAAAATCAAATCTTCGAAAACCAATTTAACCGTTTTCATATTTCAAATCCAATTTTAAACCATTTGAAAACAAATTCAACCGTTTTCAAATTTCAATTCAAAATCAAATCTTTGAAAACAAATTCAATCGTTTTCAAATTTCAATTCTAAATCAAATCTTTGAAAACCAACTCAACCGTTTTCAGATTTCAAATCCAATTTCAAACCATTTGAAAACAAATTCAACCGTTTTCAAATTTCAATTCAAAATCAAATCTTTGAAAACCAATTCAACCGTTTTCAAATTTCAAGTCCAATTTCAAACCATTTGAAAACAAATTTAACCGTTTCAAATTTTTAATCTATTTTCAAATCGCTTGAAAACAAACGTAACTGTTTTCAAATTCTCCAATTTCAAATAATTCGAAAACAAATTTTAGCGTTTTCAAATTTTCAACCCACTTTCAAATCATTTGAAAACAAATTTAACCGTTTTCATGGCCATTGTGATGACGATTCAAAATTCTTCAATTCTCGATTTCAAATCCGTGATTCTGAATTTGAAACCCGTCTTTGAGAATAACATAGTGTTTTCTAAGCCGTTGCAATCCTCGATTATTTCAAACCCGTCTTCTGAAAATGAACTCTAACCTTTTTTCGAAAGACAACCTTAAGTAAATCTCGAGTCCACCTTTCCGATTCCACCTTGAGTCGATTAATCATGTCCACATTTCGAAAAACCTTTTTAAATAATGACATCGAACATATCAGTCCACCTTTGTGATTCCGCCTCGAGTCGATTAGAGTCCAGTTGATTTCAAGTCAAGTCGTCTAGATAACGTCGAGTCTTCGCCGAAGTTAGTATCTACCTTCTAGTCTAGGTCGTGTCGCCTAATTGTCGAGACATCTTCAACGGCGTTAGAAGAGTCAAAACATGTCGTGTATTAAACCCGTCTTTCCCCTATATTACGGGTCAAAGGTCAAGTTTGTGTACATGTCTTATCCAACTGCATCATACCAGCAACACACATCCAAATCCTGTCAGAAGTCATCTGTCCAAGCACCACTATGCCATAGTCGACACTCGAGTCTAAGTTTAAAGTTATGAACCAAGAGTTCAAACATAAGAGGTCATTCACGATATTTAATGAACTCATAACCTAGTTACATCGTCGCGTCTTCACGACATAACTGCCTTTTATACATATGTGTCGTACTTGCCTTTGTTTGTGTAATCCCTTGCCAAGACAAGTTATAACGCCTATCGTTATGTCAATAGGGATCCTTTGGGTGCCATCGATCGCCAACCAGGAACTCAAGAAGCCGATCAATCTTCACCCGCCATGACTTCTGCTGAAACCAACAACGTGGTCCTTTGACTCCTAGCTACCATGGAAATCTTGTGCACTCGTCTCTCTCAAGTTGAGGACAAAATGATAACCGGGAATTTTCCCTCTTCTGATATTGATCAAAGGGTTAAGCTCCTTGAAAGCCGACTACTTGCCAACGACAAAACCAATCCTAATTAGAAAGCAACCTAAACCACTGAAGCCAATTCCTTAGGTGCTCCACCAACCAAAACCAGACGACCTCATATGTCCTTCCCTGATTTTGGTATATCTTATGCCATAGCCTTGGAAAGGCTAATCTCCAAAGGAAAACTCAAACCACTTGGTCCAACTCCAGACCCTCTACCAACAAGCGAGGTCAAAGATGAGACAGAAAACTATTTTGTCAATATCACCAAGGTCGCGGACATAACACTGAAATGTGTCTTTCCCAAAAAGGCGTTATCCTTGACATGACTGAAAAGAGTGAATTACTACTACCTCCCTCAACAAACGACAAGAACAACCATCCTGAAAACCCTATTAAACACAGTCAGGAATCTTTCCTAGACTGCTCTCATCTCATCTCTCCTGACGATGAGAAAATTCATACAATTGACGAAGACGGCATACAAAGCGCTATAATGATGCTCTCCGTCTCTATCAACAATATATTCTAAAAGCTGCAAGTGGCTATCGATGATTTGAACACTCGAGTAGCTAATTTGGAGAAGAGGTTTGGTAGTACCGAAAATGAATTTGACTACCAAGGAGAAAACCAACCCTCCGTTCACCAGCCAATGAGTGCTGAAAATGAGGAGTCATGTAATGGTTGACACACCCATGAACACACAAACAAAGAACATGAAATTGACTCGCCAAAATCCCCTTCAAAATACCAAGAAATTTCCCCAAAACTGTCCATTGGCAATGACCAAATCCTGTTTTCGCCCAGGATTGACAAAAACAAAAAAAACAAAACTCAGAAAAACATCCCAAAAAAGACCAATGTTGGAATCATGGGAAAACGTCAAAGGGTATTCACAAATCTGGGAATAACATATGGCACCGCTCTGGGGATACTTGCTTCAGAAGGAATGCTGCAACCCATTGGTCCGACTCCAGACCCACCAGAACACAGGAGAACCCGATTCTGGGATGGTAATGCCTATTGCCAATATCATCAAGGCAAGGGTCATGGCAACGAAGCCTGCTTCAAACTCAAGAATGACATTCAATATATGATTGAAGTTGGCAAATTCATAGTCGCACCTCGCAGTCAAGACAATCCTCCAGGATGTCTCAAGTCAAAAAGCAAGGTCGAACGTTCTCAAAGGACGTTAACTAATCTCAACACACCTTATGCCGCAACTCTTCATAGTCTCATGACTGAAGGGAAGCTACAATCAATCAGGCCCACTCCGGACCCGCCTGAATGCTGGAAAACCCGTTTCTGGGACTGCAGTGCCTATTACCTATATCATTAAGGAAAAGGTCATGACACTGAAACATGCTTCAAACTGAAACATGCTATTCAAGATATGATCGACAACCATCATCTGATGGATTCATCCCTAGGCCAACAAAGTGATGAAAACAACCCTAATGAACATCTTATTATGCAAGGAGATGGAAGCCTCATGGACTATTGTCCTCATATCGTCCCAAACAACGAGAGTGAAGTGCTCAAGTGGGTTAATGCTCAACATCAAACATTCAAGCTGTTGGATGCTGCGAAGGAGATCCTTGAAGAGGAAAGTGATGATTAGGAGTCCGAGTCTACGAGTGAGTCCGAGTTCGAGTCCGAGTCTTAGGCTTTCTCATATCTATCCTGGTGTCTGTCCTTTTATTCCTAAGTGACAAACCGGGGGCTGTCCCCATGAGTCACACGTATTACTCGAGTCTGTGCTAACCTCTTATTTATCTAAATAAAAGCACAGTTTCCAACTATCATATATTCTCCACTTTACCATTTCCTGTTGACAACGAGAATTGATTTGAGAATTGATTTAAAAGAAACAACATATTCCAATTTACCGTGAGTACACCCGAGTGGTGTTCCGCTCCGAGTAACCAAAGGACCTGAAACTCCGCGTCCATTTCTTTACCTATTACATGTCTGGCAATAGAAACCTTTCATTAGCACCCAATTTCGAACGAGCTTTTATGAAAGGGATTTTACGACGAACCCAGATAACAAGCCAAGAACGTCTCCTTGTTTATGATCAATGACGGAAGGCAAGCCCATTCCCCACAAAAACATCCCATCACAAAGAGTCGACCTCTCACCACCCAGTACATCCCCGCTTGCACCATCACCATCCTCAAACGAAAGACAGCAAAGAACGAGTAGATCTAAGCCTACCAATTTCCAAAAACAAAAGCTAAACCAAAGCCAAAGCGAAAGCACACGCTAAAGCTAAAGCCAAAAAAAAAAACAACAACCAAAAGTCATTCAGCCAATGCAAAAGCCATCCAGCTGAAGCAAAAGCAAAACCCATAGCCAAATTAAAGCTACTCACCCAGGGCCGAAGCCAAGTCCGAAGCCAAAATCAAAACAATACCAGATTGAAACCCTTCTCGGAAGGCCGGAATCCAAAGAAGGAATCAAACAAACTACAAACAAAAAACACATATATACAAACGATCCTTTTCAAACAAAAACAAAATAGCGAAATCCAAATTCGTTATTTTCCCACAATTTCAAATGAAGGAATTAAAAACCCTCACTTTTCAAAAAAAATGAAATAACGGAACTCAAAATCCGTTATTTTCTCACGATTCCAAACGACGGCATTTAAAACCGTCCTTTTTTAAACAAAAAAACGAAATAGCGAAATTTAAAATCGTTATTTTCCCACATTTCAAATGACGGAATTAAAAACCGTCACTTTTCAAGGAAATGAAATAACGGAAATCAAAAATCGTCATTTTTCTCACAATTCCAAACGACAGAATTAAAAACCGTCACTTTTCAAGAAAATGAAATAGCGAAATTCAAATTCGTTATCTTCAGAAAGACTCAAACAACGGAATTAAAAACCGTCACTTTTCAAACACAAATCCCAGGACCAATGAGTCCGACACACAAAATCCCGGACCAACAAGTCCAAAACACCAAGTCCAGGACCAATGAGTCCAAAGCCAACGACGAATGAGTCCAACACGCCAAATCCCGGACCGATGGGTCCAAGACACCAAACACCAAAACCTCAACAACATTACTTCACCCCTAAGTCCTTCTTGAGACTATTACAGGGAGACCTATCTAGGATCCTGGGGATTCCCCTCAAGATCATAACCAACATCGATTCACTCCCGAAGTCCTTCTAGAGACTGTTACAGGGAGACCTATCTAGGATTATGAGGATTCTCCTCAAGCTCGTAATATCACACATTAACCATTAAGGTTCAGACACGTGAATCTGATCCCACATTAATTACCAACCATTTCGTGCTCATGCCACATCAATGTTGAGACCGCATTTCTCACCACATCACAAGCCGTAACCCATCCGCGTAAACACCACAAATTAAAGCTCTAGATTTTTATCTGTCAAATAAACTGATGTTGTCGTTAATCCATCAAACACATTTATAATCTCAACAAAAAACTAATTTGTGGTTAAGTCGAGGTCGATCCACGACACGGTGTGCTTTGGGTTCTAAGTCTATCTATCTCAATTTATGCTAGTGTCACAATTGAGTTGGGTTGAAGTTGTGTTCTAAGCTACAACAAGGAAATATAAACAAGACAAGTAAATGGAAATAAGGGTGTAAATAAATGATAAACAATACTAGGGTGTCATGGGTTTATAGGGGATTCATGGTGGAGATCATACAAACAAGTTTACATAGTTTCAAACAAATTATTGTTGCAGTGGGATCCAGTTAGTTTATGTATTATAATTCCTAGGAAGATTTGGGTCCCGGAGTCGAGTCGGCCAAGACTGTACAACACCTACAAGTCGACTTACGTTTATATCTTATAAGACTCGAGTTAGTTTATATCTTACAAGTCTTGTTGAATAGATAAGAAATGCATATATGCAAGGTTTCATAGTAAAGCATTTTATCAAGCATAACATGTGCATAGATTAAAACTACAACAAACAAGCAATCTTATGATAACATATTAGATTAAGTATGAATCTACCCCCATGTTATAGTTCCCCTAATCTCCCATTAACCCTAGTGATGAGACGGGCTTATCACGGTATATGAGTGCCTATTTGGGTGATTATTATTCGGAATAAGTGGAGTTTTAGAGAAGTAGCTGTATAAATTCGCATGCTTTAATGTTGATTATAATTGAGAATAATTAAGTGGAATTGTTGAGTAATGGATCATAGGAGTAATTTGGTGATGAGTTGGATTTAAGACATTTGGTGTTGACAACATGTTTTGGGCCCAACAATAGAAAGGAAGAGCAAGTTAACATGAAAAGAAGAAACACGGAGAATTGGACCAGAAAGTGGCGCGGGTGGCGGGCTGAGGCACTGGTCGCCCGTGTCTCAGCTCTACTCGTGTTTTATTTCCTTTGTTTCCAACTTTCAGCTATGGATATTATTATTATTATTTTTATTATTAGGTTAAGTATTAAGTTGATATTATCATTCATATTATTCATTGATTCAATAAGTGTAAATTGGGGGAAAAACTCTCTTAGAACCCTAATTACTTTTGCTTAGAAATTATGAGGAACTAATCATCCCTTTCTTGGATCGACAGATTGAAGCTATTGACTAATTAATTGTGAGATTGTTCTTTCTCTCTTTTATTTCTCAAGTATTGTTTATGTATCTTGCTCGTATTTTATGATTATTGTTTCTTTTTGCTAATCTGATCAATTAGTAATTGTTTACTTTAATCTATTGCATGTTTAGAAATTGAATCCGTAATTGTTCAATTAATCTAGACTAAAGTAGCAAACTTTACTCTAATATTTGTATGCATTTCATCGTTATTAGGACGAAGTAGCGACTAGACATATAAGTCGAATCGTAAACCGCGTGTGTTAAAGATTCCTTGGATTTTTAATGCTGTTGCTGGATTAAATATAGACGCTTGGCTTTGATTGTTCAATAATGATGGTCTTCTAATATTGCGTTTCGAGTTAGTTGACTAAACTTAAGAGGAAGGGGAAACTTGTATTTCCACAATAAAGTGCTTGAGAGTAATCGAATTAAAGACAATCGAAGACCAATTAGTTTGTTGATAGTGGATGTTTGTTGACCCAAGACCTTTAGCCATCTGAATTCATCTCATTTACTTATTGCCTTTTCTTATTAGTTCATTAGTTATAATCACTCTCAAAACCCCCCGTATTATTGTTACTTGTACTCTTTACTTTTTACACATTAATTACATTGCTTTCCCTGTGGTTCGACACCCGACTTACCTCTACTATATAGTTAAGGTAATAGGACTTTATTACTTATTTTTGGGAGCATACGACTTCGGCTCACCACCTAGCTAAGGGAATACTCACTCATGATCATGGAAAAACATGCTAACAAGGGTGTCAATCATATTAACAAGTCTAAACATGATGAATGAGTAAAATAATAAACAATAAAGAATAAAGAGTAAAGAGATTATACCAATATTAAGATGAACAAATGGAAAGGAAAGAATAATAGAAGAAAACTTGATTGATTGATGAAGAGTTGTCAATTCTCCAATAATAACCAAATAATCTTCAATTACCCAATAATAAATCTTTAACAATAATTAAGGAAAGATTAATGTGCAATTTGTGGAAAGATTAAGTGCTAATCTATTCTAATCTACTCCTAATGAAAGCTTTTCCTCTATTAAGAGGGCTTAATCTCCTCTAAATACAAGAGGGGTATATATAGTAGTACAAGGATTAGGTTAACTAAGGGCTTAAATGACGATTAGACCCCTTAAAAGAAGATTAAAGCCTTGCAAGTCTCAGGAGGAGCCCCATGTCTTCCCCTTTGTTTGGACATTTGAACTGTAGGGAGACACGCTCGACCTATGCTCGGGACGCCGAGATTGTTTAATGAGTCGCCCAACTTGAGCTCGAGCCGCTTGGATTGTGACCCAGCATGGCTTCTCCTCCTTTGACTGCCTCAAGATCCGTGGGGATTGTTGAGGGATCGTGGGGGTCTTCATCATTTCCCCTTTTCTTTGCTTTATTGACTTAGGTCTTTGGTATTAGTCTCCTCTTTGATGCTTGGTCGTTAGATATCATCAATTAAGCTCTACTTTACTCCATTTAGGCAAGGTTAATGATCTTCTCCTACAAAGGACGCCAAACCTCATAGAATACGCATAGAAGGAGACTAAAGAAAAGAAACGACCTTAGTACATAGTAAAAAGCATAGGAACTAGGCTAGTTATGGGACTAAATGTGCGTAAATAAGAGTCACATCACAAACCTCTTATTAGCAAGCTTCACATTCCATAATGTCGAAGCCATTTTCACCCTGACCCAGATATGGAGTCTTCAAAAACATTGCTCCCTGGAACGGGACATGCCTATTTCATTCGTTGAGTCCACTTTTCAGTGTGCTCACGTAACAAGAAACAGTTTCACAAAATATGCCTATTCGATTCATGATCACGAGGTAATTCTCACCAATCAACTTTCGAGTCACCAAACGGAATTTACCGTCGTGACCCTCAGCTCCAGATTTTTATCTGTCAAACAAACCTATTATTACCAAGCTCCACATTCCAAAATGTCGAAGCCATTTACACTCTGACCCAGATACGGAGTCCTCGAATACTTTGCTACCGAGAACGAGACATACCCAATATACCCTTAGGGTCCACTTTTTAGTGTGCTCACATGATATGGAACATTTTCACAAATTACACCTCTTCGATTCATGATCAAGGAGGAATTCTCTCAAATCAATTTTCGAGTCACCAAACGGCTTTTACCGTCGTGACTCTCACACTTTAAGTCCTAACAGCTTGCTTAGGCACACACTCAGAACTACGATCTGGTTTGATTTCACTTCACGTGAATACGTAGGTAGTCCTTCAAGGACACAACCATACACCTTAAAATGAATTATCAACACACACCTGCAGAACTACGATCTCGTTTGATTTCGCAAACACGCGAATACGTAGGGAGTCCTATTACTAGGGCACATCCACACCCCCATACACATTCTATTTTTTTACACCTTCAATTTGCGATCCATTTTGCACCTAGTAGAACTACGATCTGGTTTGATTTCGCAAACACGCGAATACGTAGGCAGTCCTCTAACAAGGACACAACCGCATACCCCTTTTAATCTCAACCATCAGCATCAATCCTCAAAAGCGGCCCACCCAGCTGCAAAAATTAAGTCTTGTACCTCTTTACTGGGGGCTTCTTCCTTAAGACGTCACCCATTCCTGCTTTTGCCGAATTCCCATCTTCTCACTCGGGGAGCTTCTCTTTCGAGGTGCCACCCGTCCTTTATCCTCAAAACATCTTTTGAGTCTCAACTACAGTCCAAAATAAAACCGCCTTTAGCCTAGGCTCGGTTTGGATGATGACAAGGTCTTGGTTCCGCTCTCCGAATCATCACGCCTCAGGGAAGGATCTCAAACAAGCAAATGTAGGCCAAGATGTCTGGAGAAGATAATCAATTCGTGTTCCCCAACCAAGTGGACCTTATATTCCAAGGATTTGATACGCGGTGTCACCCTTTTTTGGCTAAGGAGATGCACACACATAAGCGAAGTCTGTCAGAGTAACCCCCGTGTTGTGTCGATACCTAAGTTTGTATCACGTTCATGATCGTCAGTCCGTTAGTCTGTCAGTATGCATCCCTATGAGTCAATGTCGCAACGGTCACTTGTCAACAATCTATCAAATCACAGATCTACGAGCAAAAAGACTCAATATTAAGCTTCACAACTTTCAAAACTCATCTCCCTTCATGCGAGATAGTACATGCTAATTGCTTACATGCTTATGTGCTTACGTGCTTATATGCTTGCATGCTACGTGCTTACGACTGCGTATTTGTGTGGTCACTAACCATACACGTAATCTTAAGAAGACAAATGCCCTCTAACTAAGTACTGGGTTCTTCCCAACAAGCGCCAACTCGTCAAGTCCAAGGGCTTTAACCGCGTCAATTACCTGACATACGCGACCTCCCAATGAATGGCAACTCATATCCCTGACGAGTCCTGAGAAGTTTTCTAACTCCCCAGCGAGTGCAAATTTTCAAATGGAAGTCACACAGGTCTTTTAAAGATCCTCACAACATCATTTATGATCCCGACGCAACGCTCTCCCTAAAAGGTTTTCTAGAGAGCCTTGCTTAGATGATTTATCCCCATAGAGTTCGTTTAGGACCCATAGCAAGTTGAAGTTTGTTGCTCCCTAGCAAAACCTATCAACGTCAACCTGGTTGGAAGTCATTACTGAATAATATCTTGAAATAAGCCTGATGTTTCAGGCTATTTCCCACAGTCGATCATTTAACCATCGATGGCTGGCGAGCCTCTACACACCTTTGATAGCTGGCGAGCCTCTACGTACCTTTGGTGGTTGGCAAGCCTCAAAACGCACCTTTAACATGGTTGGCAAGCCTCAAACGCACCTTCAACACGGCTGGCGACCCTTTGCGCACAAACAAGAAACAATTCAAGGGCGTATCCCGAAGATGCCTCAGGTATGACCCTTCTTATGGCTAGCGAGCCTTTATACGTAGTCTAATGGGCTTTAAAAGACCTATATTGGAATTCGAAAGACTCTAAAATGTTCCCGACGGTAGGTCCTTGACTCGTATCCCCGAGTCGCCTCGACATCGCCATTCCCGACGGCAGGTCCTTGGCTCAAACCCTTTTGAGTCACCTCAATGTCGCAATGGTCTTTAGGTTGTAATATTCGATTGACCTAGAGGCTATACTTTGACTTTCACCCTGTCCAAGCCTCAGTCAAAGTGGGGGCTCTGTAGATACCCAGTATCTGCTCATTCCAAAAATTACTCGATGATGATCAAACTATAACGTGCTTTTGATATGCGTGCATAGATTGGCTATACATCAGACGGTTTAATGCATACTCGGATATGAAAAATGATTTCAAAAATGGTTTTCTAACTTCATTTGCATTAAAACAACACTATTTAGAGTTAAAGCCGTCTTCGGACCCAAAACCGACTCTAAAACCCGCAACCCGAGTCAACCTGAATCAACCCGAGTCAACCTGAGTCTCCAATGTGAAAAATAATGCCATGAATGGCTTTATCATATCATTTGCATTAAAATGACACTAATTAGAGTCAAAACCTACACCGGGCCAAAAACTGACTCGGAATTCAAATCCCGACTCAACACGGATCAAACCTAAGTCAAGCACAAAATGCCTACCCCAAATAACACCCAAAAATCATCTTATTAGATGCCCATATTGTTACACAACATCTCATTTGATTACCACAAATCAAACCAACCAAATATTAGATAGGGGAAAGGCCACGTCCAAATTGAAAAGGACAGGGCACCTCAATGCGTAGCAGGGGAGCTCGCGCCTCTTTAGGCTTCCTGCTTAGCCTCTAAGCAAACTCAACCGACCTACCACCCCACAATCCTCTATAAATACTCACCTTCACACACCACAGTCTTCACGCGAGCGCCAGCCCCCTCACCTGTCCCTTAAGCTTCTAGACGCTACTTCCTAAGTCAAAAAATTGACACGTGTTTTCGACCTACCGATCGAAAACACAAGCCTTACACATTTTGTTTGGTACCGTCGCCATGCATTCGACCGACCCATTCGACCAACTCAACTTTAATAAACATGTTTTTCAACAACATATTTTCAACTCATTTTCAAAACAAAATCCTTTTTTAAGGCACTCTTTTAAACTTCTTTGATCGTGAGTAGTCACAATGAGAAAACCATCTCTAAAGTCGTCTAGCTCGCAAACATCAATACACGTAAGTTTGATGGTGTAAACAACTCACTTATTTCATGTCTTTGTTGTTTTTATGAGTTTATAAGCATGAACAATGCATAACATGATCCAAAAATAGGAGAAATGAGCCAAAAATGGATTTTGGCCTGAGACAGGGGCTACTTGCGTAGCAGGGGAGCTCGCGCCTAAATGCCCTCTCAGGCTTTTATCCAGCCGTGTTTGTGTTCATCTTTCCGCAACATTTTCCTTCTATTTTCTTTTACGGCTTTTGCCATTTTAACCCATTTTTATGACAAATATTTTTGACCATTACAAAAATCATCCTTGGTTCCTTATACCATGACAGTTTTATCCGTGACTCGGTGATATTATTTGGTTAATTACATTTTAAAGGGTATTATAACACTCTTTTCTTTTATTTACCATTTTTCTCATTTATTTACACTTGCAAACATATTAGTCATAATTCATAATCATCCTTGGTTCCTTATACCATTTCAGTTTAATCCGAGTACGATGACAAACTTGACTAATTACAAAGAAATGAACGTAACATATTAGTTCATATCAAACATTTCACATTTTTATTTGTAAACTATGCTTTTCAAACTTGCAAATCCGACAACGAATATTACTAATATAATAGTAATTATTCCGAGTCATGCAAACAATACTTGCAAATCATTTAATCATAAATACGGTTTTAAGAAACCTTTTTTAACAACCAGGAGATGCCCCTTTGGGTCATCGCCAAACTCGCGCCCCAAGAGGCCGTCTGTTTTCATATTTCAAAAACCTGGGCCGAGCCCTTCCCCTCGCCAATAGGCTCGTGCCTTAATGGGGCTGCCTGGCACTGTTTTGCCTCATTTTAGCACTTTTATAGGATGATCCCGATTACGGTTAACCCAAATACATGACGGATCAGATTGACAAGTTTATGTTTTTACACTTTACCCTTTAAACACACGTGTTCAAATAAATGGATCGTGTTAAGCACCATAATCTGAATTTGTAAATGGATGTTTAATTTCCGTCTTCACATGCAAATCAATCTAAATCCAACTCGACATCATTTTCTTGATATTTGGATAAAAAAAACCGACTTATGGAGTCTTCACATGTTAGGTTAAGACTTTTGGATGCGGATTCATGCATTTAAACCGTTTTATCAACTCTTGCACTTAACAACCACGATCGATCAGTAAAGGCTGCTAACGCAGGCGGGATTGGGTGTCCAATTAAAGGGCTTTCCAATACGCACCCTCACCCCTTACTCAGAACCTTTGGATAGTGGATGGTCTTATCTAGGGTGTACGAGAGTCATTCTAGCGATAGGATGCTAAAATGGGACGAGTCCTTATCTTTAGTACCTATGGCAAACACCGCTTTTTGCCCTGATTGACCTAGGTATAAAGTAGATTCGAACGGGTTCCAAGCATCCCACAAATACTTGGTGGAGACTCCGAACATCTCTATCATCGTTTCGAGACCTTTACTGAAACAAAACCGACCTATCTAAAGCGATCCGGTCAAAAGCATTTTTACGCCACCGAGCGTGGCTCTCAAGACCGCTATACGTCCACATATTGGCTTAGGGTGTAGGTGGTATGTCCACAGAATGCTGGCAAACTTGCTCCTGCATGGGAAGGGCCTTACCTGATTTATTCAATAGTAGGGCAGGGAGCCTACAGGCTACAGACCCTGGACGGAGAAATGATTCCCATATCCTGGAACATCTCCCACTTTAAACTATTTCATGTATAAACTTATTATCTTAAGCTCCAACCAGGTAAGACTATTAACTTCATCTCTTACGTGGCAAAATTCTATATAAGACCCCCCTGAATGAGAATAATCCAAGGCCTTTCTATGGTCCTAGCATGTGCTTTCCTGCTAATTGCAATTTTGCCTGAATACTTGTCTGCTATATTCTTACTTTACTCCTTGCCTAATATAATTACAATTTTACCATATTACCATGCTAAATCCTGAAAACTTATTTTACGCCATCTCTATAATTATCTAGGTCATTATCATTACAGGCTTAAAAAAATATTCAGGATTGAGGGCCACTCTACCCAACCTGAACAACATCTCAGAAATGCTTAACAAACTTTGGCATTTTTGCCACATCTAAAATACACACAGAAACTGAGCTCAGTATAAAAAGACAGGTATGATGGTGAAATAAGACCAAACCACTTGTCTTAAAGCCCTCCTGACAGGCTGAGGGCGATAAGTCCCCCTGACTGGCAACCTCCCCTCTTACTCAAAAAGCCCTCCAGACAGGCAAAAAAGCCACGATTTCCTAAAATGGATTGAGGGCCATAAGCCCTCCTAACATGCATTATCTTAACAAAATGGCTCAAATTGCACTGTTGCAGGTACTACCTAATCAGACCAAGGCACACAATGGAACAGGAAAATAAATTCAAATTATATCAAGGAAAAAGCAAAAAATTCAAAGTTTGCCCACGGAACATCCCCCCCTGGGTAGGACAAATACCAACCAGCGAAAAAATCAAAGATAGTTTGTCCGGGGAACACCCCCCCTGGATGGGCCAAAAAAAATACACTAAACTAAATTATTAGCCTGCCTTGGAAGCAGTAGCAGAACCAATGTCCTCTTCAGCTGCCTCCTTCTCTTCATCATCCTCATCCTCGTCAGCCTCACCGCTTTTTTCTTTAGACGGGGGCGAATCAACCCCATCATCAGCATGCAGCTTGCAAAGATCATAATAGGTGGCATTGAGATCAGCCATTTCCTACTTTGGGTTCCAATATGGCCTGACTTCAACATGCTCCTTCATGGCATCTACACGACCTTTGCCAAAGAAGTACAAGGCAGCATCCTTGTACCTGCCCTGCACCACATCCCTTTCAGCAGCCAGTTCCTCATTTACCTTCAACTGATCCTGCATAGCCTGCTTCTCAGCCTTCAATTCTTCCTGGACTGTAACAAGCTTAGCCTGGATGGACTTTACAGCATTCTGAGTAGACTCCAATTTGACGTCTCAACAACCAGCCTTGCCTTGCCTGCCTCATTCCTCTTTCTTCAAAGACTCATTCTCCTTTTTCAACTCTTTCAAATCCGTCTTTAAAGATTCAACATCCTTCTTCAGGCATTGGACGTCCCAGTCCAGACTCTCTTTTTTGGCATTTAAAGATTCCATCTCACAAGCACCCCTCAACATATCATTTTCATTCTGCAAGAAGATCACAAATCAGGCAAACTAGAATATACAACCAAAATAAAACTAAGGAGAAAAGAATAATACCTCCTGCATCATGGTAACCAGGTTAGCAGCATAGTCCCTGGAACGATACCTAGCAGCCACTGCCTGAGCAGACATCTCCTCAGCCTGATACTTGTAGTAAGGATCATCAACTAGAAAAGAGTGAGCCTGGATTTGTTCCTTAGCAAATTGAACATCAGCAAGCCTAGCCCTAAAATCACTTACACCACTAACTCCCTCAGAAGCCTCATCTGACCTTTTCCTCTTTCCAGCCTTACTTGGCTCATCAACATCAACCACAACCTGAGGAGGAGATACCAATTGAGCCTGATGAGCAGGGACTTGGACTTGCAACGTGCTGTCACTCCCTGTAGCCTCACTACTCTGGGACTTCTCCCCTGTAATTTGAGAAACGCCTGCTTTTACCAAAGATAGGCCAAAACTGGCAATCCTTGCAGAAGCTATGGTAGCTACACGACGAAATCCTATATCAGTAATACTAACATATGTTCAGGTATCAAAATCTATAAATAGAAGACAAAAACTTACTACCTGATGATGAGGCCCCTGAAGCCTTGGCACCTCTAGCATCCTTATAAGTGCTCAAGTTAGCCTTCTTGAAATGAGGCAAGGGCTCTTGACCAAGACAAGCAGGCCACGCCCTCTCCTCATCCGGCAGGGCCATAAAAGCTGCAATCCGGTCAGCCGACCCCTTAGCATCAGGATTACAAGCCCAGTCAGCCACTGCAACACAACCAAAGTAAGTCCAATATTAAAATTTAATCTACATACTACTATAACCTGAATTGAATGCAGAGAAAAAGAACTTACCACCCTCCACAGCCGGATAGTAAAGATAATCCAGATCAGGGGCAACAGAATCTGCCCTAATAATCATATAGGTTGTGGCCCAACCTTTGTCATCGCCTGAATCAAAGTTGGTTATCAGATGTGTCATCTTTGCCCTGACCCGAATATTAAAGCGTCCAGTGGTATTACTTTTCAAATGGTAAACATTCTTGAAATCTTCAAGAGTAATCACCAAGTTGTGCTTGTCATGTACATGTTCAAATGATTGAACAATATTCCAAACCATCGGCATAAGTTGGAAGGGAGCAACCATGATGGCCCTGATAACCTCAACCATAAATGGAGAAACGAGAAGCCTACAACCCCCTTTGAACGCCCATTTAAAGATGCAGAACCAGCCAGGACTGCACCAATTAGCCCTGATTGGACTACTCTCAGGGACCCAGACTTCAGCACCGGAGCGGAGAAGACCCTTAACTTTGAAGTAATGTTCGAAAGAAGGCTTCAATTGATTGGCCTCAAGGAAAGAGGCAGATAATGATTTTACAGAGGCAAAAGGGACACCTTTGTGTGTAAAAGACAAAAATTTTGCAGGGGTAGAAATTTACATAACTTAATCCTCAGGAATAATTTCCGGGACATCTACCACTACGTGAGCCTGATCAGCCCCAGCAGCAGTCTTTGGTGCAGCAGCCATTCTCCTTCCACTGGCCATTTTTTGAATGATTGTAATATAAAGTTAATTTTTCAAAGAAAGGTTTATTTCACAAAGGAATTAGAGAGAAGAGAGAGAAAGCTTAGAGAATTGAAGAAATATGGAAGCAAACAAATGGCTCAAAACATTTTATAGCCGCAAAAATCCAACGGATAGCACAAGTGGATGAAGCCAATCATGACTCTCCTAGGGTTTGATGAACCTACCGCATTTATGGTCACTAGCCGTTATAGAAGTTGAAAGGAACTCAAACTCTTTTCCGGAAAATATTCTGATACTTTTTGCCTGGCCCGAATTTTTATCTCCTTATCCCTGGCTCGATCTACTGGGAATAAAAAGATAAGGGGCGATTTTTGGGCCTAGAATTATCCTGCCTTACCGGACAACAATCATGCAATAACCAAGCCAAGCCTGAAGATGAACAATCTAACACAAGCCATACAATACCTAAGCAGGCGCCAACCAGGAGGGAAAGACAGGCCAGGCAATATACTAGGCCAGGCCTGAAGGGATATCTCACCAACCGTATGCTAAACACTATCAGATCAAGACAGACAAGAACCAAAGCACAAATAAAATCTAGAAAAGCAGTTCCTATATTCATGGAAGACCTATTCAAGCAAAATATATGAAGAATATGGAGCTATTTACCAACCAAAGGCAACGGCAAGCAAATCATAAAGTAAACCAACCACTTCCAGGTAAATAAGGCACAAGGCCTATTTACTAGGAACGTCTAAAACAACCTTGAAGAGTCGCTGCAAAGAGAATGAAGCCATTATAAATAGCAAAGAGAAGAAAGAAGAAGGATCATCACTTACTCAATCTCACTTACTCTCATTTTGTAATTAGCAAAAGCATTATTATTAAACGTGCATAATCTATTCCTAGCCTGACATACACATTCCCTGTCAGGATACTCTAAAACATAGTAACAATCCCTCCTGGCTTGGTGCGTGTGGTTTTTTTCCCTTATTCGCAGAGTTTTTCCACGTATAAATCTTTGTGTCTTACTCTGTTATTTGTTCTTTACTTAATCAGTCGTACTAGTCAGGCTTATTTATTTTGAGTTAGATTGCCCTACGAATACATCCCTGGTAGGACTTTATTCTCATGTAAATTCCTGCAGAACAATTATATTAACATGCATGTAACTAGATCACATTAACACTAAATTAAAAGGTAATTTAGTAACATAATTAGAGGAGTCTAATTAGAGGTCTAGGACTAATAATGGTGTCAATCATACTAACAAGGTTAAACATGGTGAATGAGTAAAGCAATAATTAATTAAGCAAAGGGTAAAAGAGATTATACCAACTTTAATATGATCCAAATAATAAGCAAAGAATAATAGAAGAAAAGTTGATGAATGATGAAGAGTTGTCAATTCTTCAATAAACTCCAAATAGTCTTCAAATTACCCAACTAAATCTAAGAACACTTGGATGATCAAAGAGAGATTGAGATTTGATTAATATTAAATTTATTAATTACAACTTGATTAATAAGATCTACTAAACTATATTAGGAATTGGTAAATTAACTTGATTAAAACTTTATTAATACTTGGTGATTAAACCCCTAACACAATGGGGTATTTATACTAAGTACATGTATTAGGGTAACTAAGGGCTTAAATGACGATTAAGTCCCTAAGAAGGAGATTAACGCCTTGCAAGTCCTCAAGGAGCCTCACGACTTTCCTATAGGGAGCCGCCCATCCTGCTTGTGGGATGCTCGGGTTGAGCCACGGGACGCCCGGTCTGAGCCTCGGGATGCCTGGTCTGAGCTTTAGGATGTTCGGGCAGCTCTGGGGATGCCCGGATCATAGATCATCATGGTTTCTCTTCTCTTGACTGCCTCAAGATCCATGGGGCTCATTGAGCGGTCGTGGGGGTCTTCATCATTACCCATTCTACTTGTACTATATACTTAGGCTTTTAGTATCGGTCTCCTCTTTGATACTTGGACGTTAGATGCGATCCATTTAGCTCAAAATTCCTCTATAAATGCAAGGCTTGCATTCCTATCCTACCAAGGACACAAAACCTCAAAGAATATGCAAATTGGGAAGCTAAAGATAAGAAACGACTCTAATACATGCAAGAAAGCATAGGAACGAGGCTAGTTTGGGGACTAAAAGTGTGCAAATATGAATCACATTAAATATCCCCAAACCGAACCTTTGCTCGTCCCGAGTAAAGAGGTGACTAAAACTATGACCCTTATTAATACTACTAGCCGATGTGAGACAATTAGCGGGTCTCACTCCGCCCCTTCAACTCACAACAAGACACCTATGAGGTAAGATGCCTTCTTGTGAGGCAAGGTGAGGCTTGCCAAAATGGCGATGCATCTTAACATTTAAGCACACAAGATCAAGTAAGGGAGGCATCTACAAAAAGAATAGCCACTTTCCTCATCTATGTGGCGGAAATCATCTAAAGGGGACGCAATCTAAGGGTACACATTCCATTGTAGATATCATTTCTCCAAGTTAATAAGTCTAAAAGGATACCAACAAATCACTCCCTATGGTGTTAGAAACACTATAGGATCGCGGAATTCCCCCTCTTGCCTAGACAAGAAGAAGAGTCGTCCCCTCTCCACCATGCAAGAAAGAAAGGATCATCAATGGATAAAAGGGATCAATATGTTTTGAGTTTCACAATGGTAGTTTGCTTTTAATTTTTTCCCCCAATTTCTTGTAGCATTTGTCTTTTGAGAACATTTTTTGCCATTTTTGTTGTTGGCAATTTTATACTTGGCAATTCTTTTCGATTTTGCATTCTTTTTGAACATTTTTAAAGTAACCCCATTTTGTAGCAAGGGTATTTCTATTGAAGAGTAGGAGTCTATTTTTGCTCCTCTTTTCATTGATACAATTTTTGCAAACTTTTTGACTTTCACATTGGTACTTGAACTCAAATTGGAGATTATTGTGCCCATTCCCTTTTTGTTGGCAAAACATGATGATAGAAATAAAAGAACGGTTGCATGGCTTCAAAGGTCACCTTGGAATAAACGGTAGACAAGGAGTTATCACACCACAAGGTAATCTTGACTAGGCCTTAGTCCATGGGTCAAAAGATACTAGTATGACACATCCTAGGTGATGTGACTCTTAATTGCGCACATTTAGTCCCCTAATTGAACCTATTTTGCATACTAATATAGCATTTTATGGCCATTTTATCCGTCAATTCCTTCCTATTTTGCTTTTGTATTGCATTTTATATGTCTTGTAGGAAAGAAGATAATGAGGCGGAATCCCCGTCTCTCGTGCATATTCGGAAGCTTGATGACGATCTTGGATGGACTAGTATGAAGAGGAGGCAAGAATGACAACCAAGGATATAGGAATAAAGATTATGTAGAACCATCATAGGCATAAAGGCAAGAAAGGGAACTCTGCAGCTCAACCCGCTTGGATCAAGAACAACCCACTTGGGTTGATACACAATCCGAGCGTCCCGATCCCAGGACGAGCGAATCGTTCTACAGCAAGCCTTCTTTATAGACCAACACGCACAGATTTCCTAGGGAGTCGCTGCTTGATCCGCGCATATCCCTCGGGACTTGGAAAGCTCTATTCCACACTTAAACATTGTTATTAACTAATCTACCCTTGCTTAACCTAATGATGTACCACTATATATACTCCATTTATAATAATCAAGGGATTAACTTCCCTTAGGTGAAAGAGAGCCCTCTGAGTAGAGGCAAAACCTTCACTAAGAGTAGATTAGAATAGATTAATCTCAATCATTCCACAAAATTACACATTAATCTTTCCTTAATTATTGTTCAAGACTTATTAATGGGTAATTGAAGATTATTGGGTTATTATTAGAGAATTAACAACTCTTCATCAATCAATCAAGTTTTCTTCTATTATTCTTTCCTTTTCATTTGTTCATCTTAATATTGGTACAATTTCTCTACTATTTACTTAATCCTTGTTTATTGTTTTACTCATTCATCATGTTTAGACTTGTTAATATGATTGACACCCTTATTAGCATGTTTTCCATGATCATGAGCGAGTAGTCTCCTAGCTAGGGTTAATGGGAGATTAGGGGAGCTGTAGCATGGGGGTAGATCCATACTTAATCTAATATGTTTCCATGAGATTGTTTGTTTGTTTTAGTGTTAACCTATGCACATGTTATGTTTGATGAAATGCTAGACTATGAAACCTTGCCATCACACATCTCTTATCTATTCAACAAGACTTGTAAGATATAAACCAACTCGAGTCTTGTTAGACCATGCATAGAAGTGAATAGGAGGAAAGTAAGTCGACTTTTAGTTGTTGTAAAGTCTTGATCGACTCGGCTCCGGTACCCAAATCTTCCTATGAACCGTAAGACATAAACTAACTCGGTTTCTCTACAACTATAATTGCTTGCAACTATGTAAACATGTTTGTATGATCATCACCATGAATCCCCTATGAATCCATGACATCCTAGTGTTTTTAATCATTTGTTTACATCTTTTAATTTGTTGCTTGCTTTACTTTATTGCTTTCACTAGTTTAGACTCACCAACTTCAAACCCCAACAATTGTGACACTATCATAAATTGAGATAGATAGACTTAGAACCCAAAACACTTCGTCCAATGGATCGATCTCGACTTAACCACTAACTAGTTGTTTGTTGATATTATAAATGTGTTTGATTGGGCGTGTGACAACAACGTACCATCACTAGGGTGTCTTGGGGTTATTCTAACAAACAAAATCTCAAGAAGAAAAATTATCTACAAGGGCCTATATACACTTGCCAAACTCCCCAACTAGACATTTTCACAAATTTTTTCCTAGTATGCAATTACATGCCATGATGCAACTAACAAATATATTGTAACACCTGAAGAGATAATTGAGAGTAAGTTGTCCCACATCGGGAAAATGTGGAGCTTCTGATATATTTATAAGGGATTCAACTCACCACTTAATAACAAGGCCTTGTGCTTTTAGCCTTAAGTGAGAACAAATAATGCGCTCAAAGGTACACATCCAATCTTATTGGGGTTGTGTTATGACGGTGGCGGGTCGGGTTATTATAAATGGTATCAGAGAAACCCTGCGATCGTGTGGTGAGCTTGTGGTTGGGAGTACTCGGGTCACACACCTAGCGGGGGAGGATTCTGGGCTTGGATGTGGTTAGCCTGTGGTCAGCCTCCAAGTAAAATGAGGACGTTGTGTTATTTAAGTGAGGGAGTTTGTAACACCTCAAGAGATGATTGAGAGTAAGTTATCCCACATCGAGAAAATATGGAGCTTGTGATATGTTTATAAGGGATTCAAATCACCACTTAATAACAAGGCCTTGTGCTTTTGGGCTTAAGTGAGGACAAATAATGGGCTTAAAGGTACACATCCAATCTTATTGGGGTTGTTTTACGACGGTGGCGGGTCAGGTTGTTATATATACAACCTAATGCATATGCTACTATCAATAGTATGCCACATAATCTAAATGCAACTCCTATAATCACATTGGTTTGTATCGCATCAAATAAAAAGAAGCCACATTGTCATTAACATATAAGAGAAAAGGGAGATTTGGAAAGATCATACCATGCGGTCTACATATTCCTCATGCCTCGAATGTGGCGTAGTTGGTCCCAAGTGATAGGAGTGAACACAAACAAACAAATATTTACAATATATACAATTCAACACTACAAAAGGGAAGAATATATTTTTGGATTTTTGAAATTTTTATCAATTTTTTTTTTTGAAATAAGTGTTAGAAAGGAGTTAGAATTCCCCATCCCCACACTGAGAATGAACATTGTCCCCAATGGACAAAACAATAGGGAATTATGCAAATGCAATGATATGAAATGATGCCTGATTCTATACTAATAGCATACTTCATGTGAAGTATTTACATGTGGTAAGTATATATAAGTGATGCAAACTAGACTAAACTATATGATGCATGCTTTCTATTGTTCGGAGAGCTAATTTAGATTAACTCGCATTCCTTATGAGTGAACTTCTCCAAACCGGACAATACTATTTCTAGTGCAAAAAGAGGGAAGTTCATTCACAAGGCATGAAATGCAATGCATGAATGAAATTTGTCATTTTGGATTCTTTGTGGTGGGAGCAAAAACATAGACACCTCAATGTTGCCGAGGTGTGAGTCCTTTGAATGGTGCTAGGACTCAAAACTTATAACTACCAAAGATCCCAAAAAGACTCTCTAGATGCTTTAACTAAATGTTATATAATTTGTACAAGTCATGTTATCAATGTAATCAAGAGATAAAAATAACAAAGCAAAAGGAGGGGTAGGAGACTCACAATGGAATAGGTTGACATGCTATAGCATAGGCCATCAACCCCGCACTTGTGTGTCCTCCTTCATGATTTTTTCAACCATCAATTCTCGCTCATGTCATCATCATCACTCACCTCCATGGAGTTGGAGGTTTCACCATCACTTTCTTCTTTATTTGAACTTGAAACTTGCTCCTCATCATCGTCATGGCTAGACATACTACCTTCCCTCTCTTCATCATTAACCACCTCCTCAATCCCCCTTGTCTCTCGGGTATCTCCTTCTTCATCTCTAGATGCTTGAGGAAAGAACACTTTCCTATCCGTTTAATCTGGCAAAGAACTCGTGGGATCAATGAGTCCTTGCCAAGCAAGGTGCTAAAATGGCGGATATTGGGCGTAATAAGCATTCACCCGATCATTGTAAGCCTCCTTATGGATATGGTTCAAGAATTGCACCATGTAGTCATTTCCCGTCACAACACTAGGCTCACTTGTTGTGAATTCTTTGTAGGCAAATGGGTAAGGAGGTACCACTAGGGAGGAGGTTTCTTTTCTTGGAATTTATTGCTCTTTGATGATGCTCTTGGCATTTGTTGAGACGGGGAGAAGGTAGCTGTTCTGGTGAATGGAAATGCGGCAAATCTTACTTGGCAATAAAGTGGAGTCGGCATCCTTGATGATCCATTCATAACCTTGGGCGGAATTCTCATGGTTTACCCAATGAAATTTGTGAATCAATGGTTGCATATCAAGGATATTTCTTCCTTTAATCGGCTTATAAGTCTTGTCTTTGTTGAAGTCGGAGTTAAAGTACTTTGCCAACTTAGTTATCAAGCCTCCATTCACGATATAGGCCTCGCCATCCTTCCTATTTTAAATGTCCAACCATCTTTTAATCAAAAAGTGAAGAATGTTGTAGTCATTGTCGGACTTCCCATTGACATTCATGAAGGATTCAAGGTAGGCAAAATCTAGCTCGGTTAAGTGATTAACTTCTTTTCGAGCTATCAAGGTGTTAGCCACAAACTTATAACAATACCTAATACCCGGATGATGAATGTATAAAGCATGGGATTCTTTGAAGGTGGTCAACTTACCACCGGTAATGGCTTTCCAAAGGGGCTCAGCATTAAAACCCGGTGGATTTTTGGAGAAACTTCGATGGTCCTTAAGCCCATACACCTTACCTAGATCATCTTTGAACATTGTCCTACTCTTATTTTCAAGGCGAAACTCGACATACTTTCTAGTCTCTATGTTATACTCCCTCAATGATCTAATGAATTCCAAGGTTAAGGAGGGGTATGTTAACTCATTCGTTTCAAATAGGGTTGATAACCCCATGGACTTGAAAAATGCCTTAGTTTGTTCAAGCACACCTAATTTATCGAATGTATCTTGACACACAAATTTAGTAGCAATAATTTTTTTCTTGGCTCGGGATTCGAATGCATTCCTATGCTTATCGGAAATAAAAGTTACCTCCGGAAATTTTTTCAATTGCTCGACCTCCGGGATAGTGGTAGTAACCTCTCCAATAGCATCAATGGTCTCCCGAGCTGGCTCCCTTTGTTGTGGAGCCACTACTAATGCCTTTGATGCAAGAGCTTGTCGTCTTTTGGATAAATTTGGGACTTTGGGTGCCTCAGTGTTTCCTTTGGTCCTTACCATGATGAAACTCCTAACAAGTTGATATCAAGAAACCTTGTATAAGCTTGAATGCTCCCTGCTCCTTCCAATTTCAATCAAATGCTCAATCAATTTGGGGTTTTCTATTTTTTCCTAACCCTAGATTTTTTGATTGATTTTGTGGAGATTTTGATGCTTGAATGGTCTTGTTGTTGATAAAGGAGTGATTTAAATTTTTCTAGAGCAAGTTTGCGAAAGATTGTGGTGAATTTGGTGAAGAAATTTGTGTATTTGGATGAGAGGATTGGTGTTTGTAGTGAGGGAAAATGTGTCTTTGTGTTTGAAGAAATGAAAAATGAGGAATGAAGAGTAGAAAATCCCGTGTTATAGTGTAAGAGCAGGTCGGGACGAGCGGCTTGATGGGGAGACGGGTAGATTTCTGGACATTGCATAAATTGCTTTATGGAGACGGACGTCTTGAGCTGGAGACGGGCTGATTGTTGCTTGAGACGCTCGTCTCGAGCTGGGGACGGGCAGATTTCTTCCCAGTATGAAATTTTGATTTTTGCCTTGCTCCAATTCGCACGAGCTCAGGTCTGCTCGTGGGGATTTCTTTCCCGTGCCATTTTCTTCTTCAATTCTTATGGGTTGCACCACAAAGGCTTGGTTAGCCTAGGCAGTTGCTTCCCCACACTTGATCATCAAACACTACACATTCAACAAACATTAATATCCCTCCCTCACTTGCTCTCTTGTCGCACAAGTTAATCAACAAAGCATATAAAATGCATTGCAAAAATTGAATAATGTACAATTTAAAAGAAATTCAAGTTAATGGGTTAGAATATTTACAAGTGGTGGTTTAGAGAAGACTCCACTAAACTCTCCTTCTTTTGAGAGGTGCCAAGGGGGTAAAGCAAGGACGTTGTTGATGTTGCTCAACGCCTTGAAGAAGTAGTCAAATGCTTGTTCATTGTCATGAGAGAGATCTTGCATAAACCTTGGCACATTGTTGTCTTCATTCATGTAGTAGTCCGAGTCAAAGAGGTGGCAAGGGTATACATAGCCTTGGTTATGAGTCATAGCATTCCCAATGTATGGGTTAACAAGTCCTTCAAACTCGTCATCCCATAGACCACACACTTCTCTTGCTTCTTTCCCTATGTTGGGTGGATCATGAGTTGTCAAGAGCAACTCTCCTTCCTTGTTATCATGGCTAATGAGGCCTCCATCTATATTGTCATGGCTGAGCTTTGCAAGCTCTCATTCTTGTTGTGAAAAATTCCATGCTCTCCTAATAGAGCCATTTCAACATCATCAATATTTTTCTTCCAATTGAGTGGTGTGTCTTTGCCCTTCTCTTTGAGATTTCCATCTTTCCCTTGTTCTTTGAATGGAGATTCCATCTTCTTCTTGTCAACTTCCTGAGTATATTAATCAACCATAAAGCATGGCTCAAACAAGTTAGGAGCTCTCATAGTCTTATTAAGATTAAAGGTGATTATTTCATCACCAACGTCAATTGTGAGCATCCCGTACTTTACATCAATCACCGCTCCGGCGGTGTGTAGGAATGGTCTTCCTAGAATGATTGGGATATTGGAATCTTCCTCCATATCAACAATAACAAAGTCCACCGGTATGAAGAACTTTTCAACTCTCACGGGCACATCTTCCCATACTCCGAGTGGTTTCTTTGTTGTCCGGTCCGCCATTTATAAGGTCATGTTAGTGCACTTGAGTTCGCCTACTCCTAGCCTTTCACATACCGAATATGTCATGACACTCACACTTGCACCTAGATCACATAGTGCCTTGTTGATTGTGGTGTCACCAATGGTACATGGAATGGAGAAGCTTCCCGGATCCTTGAGATTAGGTGGGAATTCCCTTGAAGAATTGCACTACTTACCTTTGTAAAGGCAATGGTTTCCAACTTCTTTATGGACTTCTTCTTGGTAAGGATATCTTTCATGTATTTTGCATAGGCCGGAACATGGTTGACTAGCTTCGTGAATGGTATAGAAACCTCTAAGCTCTTCATAATCTCCATGAACTTTCCAGGTTGCTCATCAAGCTTGGGCTTGGCTTGGCGACTTGGGAATGGAAGTCTAATCACAATAGGCTCATTCTCAACTTATTTGGCCTTCTCTTCACTTTTTTTCTTTGATGAGTCATTGGTAGTTGTCTCTACCACTTAAGGATTTCTCCTCAATGGTTTAATCACATCATTTTGTTTGACATTTTCCTCAGCAATATTCTCTTCAATTGGCATCTTTGTTCCCTCATATCTTGTATCACTCCCCAATTGGATGCCATTGATGGTCTCATGTCTTGTAGGAGGATTACCTTGAGGAGGTCATTGTCCTTGTTGTCTTTGGGAACTAGAAGAGGCCAATTGAGACAATTGAGTCTGCAACATCTTGGTGTGAGCAAGGATAATGTTGATGGTAGTATCTTTGGCTTGGCTATCCCTTTGCATTTGAGCAAAGCAATCCTGTTGGCTCTTTTGCATTTTGAGGACTGCGTTTTGAACATCAAAAGCTTGGTCATTGGGTTGATTGTAGTATGGTCTTTGAGTAGGATTTCTCATTGTAGGTGGGGTATATTTGGGTTGAGGGATTTTAACATTTTGGCTTTTGTATGAGAAGTTTGGATGGAATTTGGTGTTCTCATTGTAATAGTTAGAATAAGGGGTGCCATTCTTGTATGCTTGGAAAGCATTCACTTGCTCACTTGTGCCCCTACACTCTTGTTGATCATGTCCCAAAGTTCCACAATTCTCACACACTCCATTTGGAATAGAAAATGTTGCCACCATAGCATTGACATGTTGTTTGGGTGATTGAGAAGCTTCATCAAGCTTGGCCATGGCTTTCTCAAATTTTAAGTTTATGGTGTCAATATGAGCACTTAGTTCGGCACTCAATTGTGTGACGGAGTCAACTTCATGTCTCCCTCCCCTAGTAGCTTTTCTTGGCCTACTATATTGAGATTTGTGAACCGCCATCTCTTCGATCTTAGCCCAAGTTTGGTTGTCATCAACCTCGGTGAATCTTCCATTAGAACCCATGTTGAGCACATTCCTTGAGTCTTCATAGAAGCCATTCCAAAATTGTTGAACAAGGAACCATTCGCTTAGTCCATGATGAGGACAAGAGCGACATGTATCTTTAAATCTCTCCCAAGCCTCATATAGAGACTCTTCATCTCTTTGCTTGAACCCGGTGATTTGGGCTCTCAACATGCTAGGCTTCTCCGGAGGATATAACTTCTTGTAGAAGGCAAGTGCTAACTTATTCAATGAATCAATTCCAAGGGTAGCTACTTAGTCCATTCTACTTGTACTAACTTATTCAATGAATCAATTCCAAGGGTCTTCATCATTGCCCATTCTACTTGTACTAGCTACTTAGGCCTTTAGTATTGGTCTCCCCTTTGATGCTTGGTCATTAGATGCGATCCATTTAGCTCCAAATTGCTCCATAAATGCAAGGCTTGCATTCCTCTCCTACCAAGGACACAAAACCTCAAATAATATGCAAAGTGGAAGGTTAAAGATAAGAAACGACCCTAATACATGCAAGAAAGCATAGGAATGAGGCTAGTTCGGGGACTAAGAGTGTGCAAATATGAGTCACATCAATGAGGTGACCTATCTTAGCCTCACATTGGAGCTTTTGTGTAGTCTCGAAGTGTATCAAGTAAAAAGACATGGGGTTTGTATGGAGTTTATATAGTGTAATGAAACTCATCGGTTCAATCTATCTAGTTTTTGTGAGATTTCTGGACTTGCCATACCCGAAAATGACCCTGAGAAACCTATGGGCTTTAATGAGTCACACTTTTGGAGAACGATTACCGGTTTGGAATTATATGGTTTTAGGAGGTGTCGTGCTTTCTACATTCACCAACCGATTATTATAGTGTGGCATCGGTTTATTACGGGAACTATCATTGTTAGGAGTGACACGGGAATCGTTAATCAACTCGACAAGACTTTTCAATAATCATACTTGAATGTCCAAGGGTTGCCAAATTATAACTTCAACCCAACACTTGAGATGCTTATCCGGTTTAGAGCACTATCTAGAGGAACGGAAAAGACAAGGAAATTGTTGTTTCAAGCCTTGTGACTAGGATGCATGGCCCAAGCATTGTGTCCGGGTTTTAATGATGATGAGAGGTATGTTGGAGTGAGTGTCCTCATAAATAGTGCGATCACATGATTTGAATATCAATTGTAAATCTTAAATAAGAATACACAAGGGATGATTCTATTATAGTCAACTGACCAACATTAATCGGTAACGATTGGCTTGCTAGAGTTTGAAGTTAATGTCGTTGGACGGTGGTGGTCAGTTGATCCCTTAAGGTCACACCTATAGGATGATGCCCTAATCAGTAAAGTTAATTAGTTATATATTGATACAAGTTAATTAATTCCTTAAATAAGAACAATTTATATTTATGAGAGGAAATATGTGTCTTATTGTAATTTGATTAAATAAGATTCGTTTTAGTAATTAAAATGTTTTATTACTAAAATTTGTTTAATGAAACAAATTGTGGTTAGAATGAATTATTTTTCCATGGTCCATTTTATAATATGTAATTATGAATTACTAGATTAATTGTCATGTATAATTAATTAATATACGTAATGATATTTAATTGTAAATATGCATTAAAATTAATTAGTAAATTTTGTACATGTTGTATTATACATAATGTGTGACATTAGTACACATGACAAAAATAAAATAGACCACCCTTTACATTATGGGTGTCGAAAAATTGAAGGAATTAGGGGTTAGTGGGTTGTTTGTTTATTGAGACTAAATAAGCAACATTATTACCTAGTCTAATAGCCATGCATACCTGTCACATTGTTAAGAACAATTGTGAGAATATATGGGCATGCATAGGTTCCCCAAAAAGGGTGCCCCCCACCGGTTTTCCCCCTTCATTTTAATCGAAATTATTCTCTTAATTTGACATTGATTCACATGCAAAATTCTTCTCTCATACTTATTTTTCCTTTCTCTAAAACTTGAGAAGTTTTAATCTAAATTGTTCAAAAATACTACTAATATTATTAAATTAATATATGAGTATTAGTAGCCATTTTTAAGGTAGACTACTAAATGAATATCTAGAAAATATTATTTAGTAGTGATAAGGGCTAATCTTGGGTGCATCTCTTGAAGAGGGTTTCTACATTGGAGACCAAGATTGGAGGATCTTCCATTGACATTTAAGCTCAAGAACAAGTGAAGGTAGGAGACCTTCCTTGTGCCCAAAAAATTCGAAAACAACAATGTAAGAACCATTTTTATCTTGTTATATATCTAATTTAGTTATGCATGCACTAGATCTAAAGAACTCATATTAAAATGTTAATTTGTTCATCATTAAAAAAGTCTAATAATAGGTATATGAACCTAACAATTGGTATCACATCATAGGATGTTGCATGCATAATCGATTTATAGTTTTTTCGAGTTATTAGTAACTTAATTAAAACTAAAAATTTGTGATTTATTAGATAAAGCCACGAAATCTTAATGCTTGTTATATATTCGGGTCCTAAAATGTATTTAGGTCATTTTTATGATTTATGGTATTTTATTGCTCATTTAAATGTTTTTTAGTTATTTTATTACATTTTTATGATTAAAATGGTATTTAAAATGCTAAAAATAGTTAAACATACTCTCTGACCTTGAATTTTTTTATATGACCTCACGTGCATATTTTACTTATTGTATGTAAAATTTCGAATAAATTTGATTTATTTTGAATGATTTATGATTTTTATGAGATAAAAAGAAATTAAATAGAGGTAAAATGGTTAAATATAGTTAAACTTCGAATCAGGCTATGAAATTTTAATATGTTGTCACATGCACATTTTACTCACTGAGTGTAAAATTAAAGATGATTTATTTTGCATGATTTATGAATTTTTAGATTAAAAATGACATAAATAGTGACTATTTTAGAATAAATAGCTAAAAACAAATTACATGGCATGGGAAAATTATTTTAGGTTGCATTTATATCCCACTTATCAGATCTAAAGTTGTAAAATTGATTAGATTAATTTTTGTATACTTTAGATGTTTTATTTGATAAAACCGATAAATCGCAACTACATTTTTCTCGAAATAAATTCGGAAATTTTAACCATGCATTTTGACATTATGAGTGTCATTGACATATTCCAAAATGTTCAAAAATTTGAAATTCAAAATTTGGAATTATTGTAATTTAATTTGGATTTATTTCATAAATGTTATGATTTTAGGGTCAAAATGAGCATAAAATTAACTCAAGTTGAATTATTTGCAAAAATTGAGTAATGGATAATTTTTGAGACCTAAGAGTTTTAGGATAATTAACTTGGACTAAAATTAGATTTTAGTATTATTTAGCGATTTTAATAAGTTAAAATCGTGCATTTCCATGAAACAGGGTTATATAATCGATATAAGTTAAATAGGGCGATTTGGCACATAATTTGGCACATAATTTGGTATGTTAGATACATATTATAATGCTGCATATTTTATTGTTGAATGTCATATTTTATTTATGTAATTTTGAATTATGTAATTTATCATAGTATGGCCTTAGTTTTTAATCAATATTGCTCATAATGTAAGGGGATATTGATTCAGTTGTAATTTATTGTGATCTCGTATCACTTTTCTTTTTACTAGTTTTTCATATTACAAATTTATAATAGGAATAGCTATGTATTTTATTATTATTTATAATTCTGAAGTTCCTTCAAGACGGTGCCATTCGCAAAGGCGTTCCGACGAAGACGGTGTTCTAGGAAGGCGTGCCACTTGTAGATTCAAGGGACCAAAGGAGTTGGTTTCCGAATTTGTAATAGATTATTTGATTTTATATTTTAGGATGGCCATACTAGGAATTTTTATTTTGCTTTGCATTTCTTTTAATATATTGCATGCATTGCCAAATCGTCATAACAACACATGCATATCATATCGAATTTTTCGACCGTGTCAATTAAAATTATCGATAATTCGACCTTTTAGCTCACTTAAAATTGATAGATAAAAAATTGACATGACCTCTCACTGATTTTAAAATTGAGATTAGCCTTACCAAATAGTAGGACCCATGAATGCCCGTGACATTTGGGGTAGGTTCGGTTTTCTTGAGGTGCCTTCATTTATCATTGGGTAAGTGGTGTAATAAAACGTTATTACACGCGAAATTTGGTTGGTCTCAACAGGATATTATGACTAGCCTTATGTTCCGGGGCTTGAGATGGGTTTTATGAAAAACATCGACCGTGAGTTCTAAAGTAGAATCAATTAAAGAGTTAATTCACCAAATTTTTATTAGTATGGGATGTATCGGTTTCCCCGTGCCCATATTTGCATAAAGATGGATCTCGAAATCATTTATTATAGTTGGGTAGAGGTCACTATATAAATGCTATACTTGTATTTACAAGTATTATAACGTTAAATGTTAATTGTTTCCTTCATCTCCGTTTTTGTAGTTATTTATCCGCAATGGATTCATCTAATACTCTTACACCGATCACCATTAACTCATGGCTCCATTTATTCAATGAAAAACGCTCCTTGTATGACAATGATACGACTAGAGAACTACGCTTTGGCATTGTTGAGGATGGAAATCTCTGCTACCTTACCACTTCCACACCTCCCACTCCCATATTCATGCCCACCTCTTTGGTAAGAGAATCTTGTGAGGAGAATATCACAAATTCCATGGCATCCTTGTTTGTAGAAGCAAGGAGAAATATCATATTGAGTGGGAGTTCTAGCAAGAATGTCCTTACAACTGAAAGGAGTAAAGGTATTACTAAAGGAAAGGCAAAGAAGGGTAAGAAACCCAAACCCGATTAGGATTAGAAGTGGTTAGTGAGACTACCACAACCAAAACCAAGAAGGGTGCCCAATCCTACGATGAATGTCATTATTGTAATGTCATAGGCCATTGGAAGCGAAATTGCCCCAAGTATTTGGCAGATATCAAAGCTGGACTTGTCACTCCAGTCGGGGTTGAGTAATCTGGAAGCACTTAGCAAGGGTGACGTGGATCTCCGATTAGCAAATGGATCTAGAGTAGCCGACATTTCAAAAGGAACCTTTGTGATTGCCTTAGCTAAGTGATTTTAAGTTGCATCTACATGATTGTTATTATGTACCCACTTTGTCTAAAAACATTATTTCCAATTCTATGTTTTACATGGAAGGATTTTTCTTTCGCCATCAAAAACAATCGTTGTATTTTGTTTAAAATGACTTGGCCGTAAGCCAAGCCACTTCTATAAATGGTATTTATGTTTTAGACACTTCCAACTCAACTAAAGATATCTATAACATTCAATTCAAAAGACTCATAATAAGTGACCCAAATGATTCGTACATTTGGCTTTTTCGATTAGGTCACATAAATGAGAAACGCATTAAAAGGCTAGTGTCGACTGGATTTATTGGACCATTTCATTTTCAATCATATGGAATATGGGAATCTTGTCTACTTGGCAAAATGATTCGTGCTCCCTTTTGCGGTAAAGGGACATGAGCAAGTGATTTATTGGGACTAATACATACCGATGAATGTGGTCCAATGAGTATCACCGCTAGGGGAAATTATGATTACTTCGTCACTTTTACCGATGATTTAAGTAGATATGCGTATGTTTACTTAATCAAACATAAAAGTGAAGCATTTGAGAAATTTAAAGAAGTTCTAAATGATGTAGAGAACCAATTGAACAAAAGTATTAAAGCATTATGATCCGATCGTGGTGCCGAATATCTAAGTAATGAATTTGATTCTCACTTATGGATTATGACCTTGTGTCACTACCTATAAGATCAAACTTATATGAGTCGGGTTGAGTTGTCGAACTCACTTTTGGAGATTTGCAATCCAAAACGGACACGTTATTTTAAACGAAAGGTCAACCTGGAGATACCTAAAATAGCAAGTCTATTTAACAAATGACATGAATCAAACTGCCATAATAGAGCTGGTCTATTTATGAGCTAACACGTTAGTCTAGACGAATTTATATTACTTCACCATATATGTTTGTAGCTCACAAAGCTATCTCATAAGAAGATAGAAGTATTTCTAAGAGATAGAGTGGGAGTAGATCGTCACAAACATGTCTTATAGTTAATGTGTTACTTTTTGAAAGTAATGGAACTATAATCTATTGAGATAGAGTGGGAATAAAGTATACATGTCTTATTGTTAATATGTTACTTTTCGAAAGTAATGTAATTATGACCTATTGAATGATCAATAGCGAGTAGTCCCAAATCGACTTTGTTGCATAAAAGCCATAGCATTACAATCCCAAACTAATAAAATTTTTTTACTCAAGAGTAGATTTAATTTAAGACGATGGTCTCTTTAAAGTAAATAGAGCTTTAGAGTACCTAAATGCATAGATCGACATGAAGATGTTAATCAAGATAAATTATGTTAGGAATTGCCACATTTCATTTTGATAAAGAATGGCAAATGATATTAAAAATTCGCTTTTCTAAAATGGAAATTTAGAGAAGGATGTGTACGGAACACAAAACCTTAGATAAAGATCTAATAATCCTAACATATTATGCAAAGCTTACTTAAGCGATCCTAGAATGGTCTTAAGCAAGAATCAAAGGATTGTAATAATCATACTTTTTGTTCATGTGATAATTGATAATGGTTTCATTCACATTGTTGAAGAATCATGTTTATACATGAAGTTAAGTAGGAGCCAGAATTATTTTTCCCATGTTTTATATGTTGATAACATATTACTCATTGAGAATAATGTACCAATGCTCTCCCCTATGAAAGAGTGATTGGGAGACTAGGAAAAGGTGCGATGTCTTCTAGATTTCCGAATCTATGTGTTAAATTTGAGACAATATTGGCACTAGATAAGTATCCTATATTGATAAAATTCTTTATCTGTTTAACATCAACAAGGTTGAGTAGGTTATTCATATTGATGAAAGTGGAATTACTATGATAGAGTCATAGTCATTCACTGAACCTAAATAAGTTGCTGATTACATGAAATCAATTGCTAATGTTTCCGATATTAGAACGATCATGTATGCCATTATATGCACATGCCGTGATAAATCATATGCTTGGAGCATAATAAGTCAATAACCAAGTTAATTCGAATGAAGGTCTTTTGAAAGCCTTAAAGAACATCCTTTAAGATTCTTGAGGAGAATTGAGGATTCGTTCTTATGTTTGGATGATATACTAAGTTGTGTGTTGAAGGGTTACACAAACTCTAATTTCCAAACCGATAAGGATTTATCGAAATCCTAGGCTGATTTTTTTGACTTAGGAGTAAGAGACTAGAGAAATGTTTTAATTTCAACCATTACAAGTTCTACAAACAGAGTCTAAGTACATTGTGATAAGATGGTCAACGTAGGGAATGAGAGTAAATCCCTCTACCAAAGACTTTATCACAAGTTATATGATAACAGTGGGAGCATCTTCCAAGTATAAGAGCCCAAGTCTGGTAAGAAGACTAGACATCTACTTAGATAAATTCATGTCATTAGAAATAACATTGAATAGGAGGAAATAGCAATTCATAAAGTTGGAATATATGGATACATGGTATATCCACTTACCAAGCTTTTATTCTAATTTAACTAGTGTAAAATGTACACTATAGATTATAAGATATGAAGTAGCAATAAGGTATTGACTATTCATATATGATAATCGCATTTATCGTTTGAGTTTCTTTAAACTCATCCATTACTTTGTTATATCCAAATAGGTTGTTGAGACAATATTGAACCCTAATGAAGTGAACTGGTTGACATAGTATGCACCCCTGGTTACTTATAAGAGGTGACGTCTCAAAATGACTAGAGTGTGATGCGATTGATGGCAATTTCAAGTGCCATAGGGTCATATGGGATGACTAGTCGATCACATAGACAGAATGTATGAGAAACTCTGTCGGGCAGTGACCGCTTATAGAGTTCTAGAAATACATAAAGCCTGGTAGTGGCAAGAGCTACTATAGTATTCTTTTGAGTCGATTCTTTTGACCAGAGACTATTCGCCCAAGTTGGAACAAGTTTCTGATTGGCTTTGATTTATACTCTACGACTGTCGTAATTGAAGTCAAATGGGTGTATTTTGGGTCATGATGATCTATGGCTAAACCAAGGGAATAGTGCAATAGGAATTGTCCACCCCCTTGTCAGGGTTGTTAAAAATCTCAGGGCCACTCAAGGAGTAGTGAACTAAAAATGCATGGCCACGCTCGGAAGGTATCTACGGTAGATAATGCCGGTCAGACGGTTACTCTCCAGATCGAGGAAACCACTCATGATATGATCGAATGCAAGTACGACCTGCAAGACACCTTGCATTGAATGAGAGATTGTAATAGGACAAGAGAATTGATGACGCACACTTGTCTCGGACAAGTGGGAGATTGTTGGAGTGAGTGTCCTCAACAATAGTGCGATCACATGATTTGAATATCATTTGTAAATCTCAAATAAGAATACACAACGGATGATTCTATTATAGTCAACTGACCAACATTAATCGGTAACGATTGGCTTGCTAGAGTTTGACGTTACTGTCTAGGACGGTGGTGGTCAATTGATCCCTTAAGGTCACACCTATAGGATGATGCCCTAATCAGTAAAGTTAATTAGTTGTATATTGATACAAGTTAATTAATTCCTTAAATATAAATAATTTATATTTATGAGAGGAAATATGTATCTTATTGTAATTTGATTAAATAAGATTCGTTTTAGTAATTAAAATGTTTTATTACTAAAATTTTTTTAATGAAACAAATTGTGATTAGAATGAATTATTTTTCCATGGTCCATTTTATAATATGTAATTATGAATTACTAGACTAATTGTCATGTATAATTAATTAATATACATTATGTTATTTAATTGTAAATATGCATTAAAATTAATTAGTAAATTTTGTAAATGTTGTATTATACATAATGTGTGACATTAGTACACAGGACAAAAATAAAATAAACCACCATTTACATTATGGGTACCAAAAAATTGAAGGAATTAGGGGTTAGTGGGTTGTTTGTTTATTGAGACTAAATAAGCAACATTATTACCTAGTCTAATAGGCATGCATACCTCTCACATTGTTAAGAACAATTGTGAGAATATATGTGCATGCATAGGTTCCTCAAAAAGGGTGCCCCGCACCGGTTTTCCCCCTTCATTTTAAGAGAAATTATTCTCTTAATTTGACATTGATTCACATGCAAAATTCTTCTCTCATACTTATTTTTCCTTTTTCTAAAACTTGAGAAGTTTTAATCTAAATTGTTCAAAAATACTACTAAAATTATTAATTTAATATATGCGTATTAGTAGTCATTTTTAAGGTAGACTACTAAATGAATATCTAGCAAATATTATTTAGTAGTGATAAGGGATAATCTTGGGTGAATCTCTTGAGAAGGGTTTCTACATTTGAGACCAAGATTGGAGGATCTTCCATTGACATTTAAGCTCAAGCACAAGTGAAGGTAGGAGACTTTCATTGTGCCTAAAAAATCCGAAAACATCAATGTAAGAACCATTTTTTTCTTATTATATATCTAATTTAGTTATGCATGCATTAGATCTAAAGAACTCATATTAAAATGTTAATTTGTTCACCATTAGAAAAGCCTAATAATAGGTATATGAACCTAACAAGGTATACACCTTTAACCGGAGATATTTTAATTGATGAAACGACCATCTTTCGATTTCACAAATGGTGCAAGTTCAATGAGTCGAGAAGAATAGATCAAGCTACCTTGCACCTATGTCGAGTACTACATTCACTATTCCTGATGGGACCTTCCAGTTACCGAGCCTAAGTCGAGCTACCTTGCACCTATGTCGAGTTACCTCCTTTCCATTAAGAGGATAGCGGCTCACCACGTAGGGGACGTGAGAGGACGGGTCAATCTTCTTCCCAAGCACCGCAAGCTTCAAGATATGGCCTTCCACCTTTCCTTCATGGTGTCCGATGTTCTTATGTGGAGATACATCCTTTCCCTAATATCTACGACCCTATACTCCTCCTCCTTCCACGACCCCTCTTTCGAGCATCGACATCTTGACAGGTATGATGAACCATATTGGGCATGAAGAAAACTACTTGGCCCTATATTTTCAATACTATCACATGGCTCAACAAGGGTTCATTAACCCTAGTGGTCCAACACCTTCTTGGGTACAACAGCACCTTATGTATCCAAACCAAGGCAGGGAAGAGGTTGAAGAAGAAGAGAGTGGAGATGATAGCGAATTTGATGTTGGGAGGATTTGATTGAGATCTCGATTGTAAGACTCATTTCCTTTCTCTATCTCTTATGTATAGTTTTGATTGTATTATACATTAGTTTAGCTTGCATACTAGTTTGCATCTCACTTCCATTTGTAATATATTTCATATCGCACTTGCATTAGATAGTTCATATAGCATGTATTTTAGTATAATCCATGTAGCGAGTTGCATTTACTTAATACATCTTGCATTCATGCATGGTCACTAATGACCAAACCTATTTTTTTCTATACTAGAAATAGTGTTTAATTCGGATTAAAGAGGTTTGATCATAAGTGTCCCAAGCTAATTTAAATTAGCTTTCCCATTAATAGAAAACATGCATCACTTTAGATTAGCTTAGATTAATTGCCTCATTTGTAATATGTCATATATATAGTATCATTTACTTAGGACATGCATTCATTCATATCATGCATTGCATTTGCATTTTCATTCCAAAAAAAAAAAATTCAAAAACCCAAAAATATGTATTTACTTTTCAAATATTCAAAAATCAATAAACAAATTTATAATTTTCAAAAAAAAAATACAAAAATATGTTCTTTATTTTCAAAATAAACTTATTTCAATAATACAAAAATATGTTCTTTCTTTTCATTTCCTACTCCTAAGTAGTGTAAGGTTCTATATAGTTGTGTGTATTGTTCTCTTCTCATATAGATAGATCACTCCATTTGAAACATATCCTAAGGGAATAAGAAGACCGCATGGTATGATCATTCTAATCCTTTCTCCCTTCCATTTCTTTTTATTTATAAGGGGGGTGGACTATATATTTTATGAGGATGTTGTGGAGTTTGGTATTGCGGTATTTGTGCCTATATGTTGTTAGGAGCTTGTATTTAGGATTACTTTGCATAATAGCTGGTAGAAGCATGTGCATTGCGGTTTTGTGTCTATGTGTTGTTAGGAGCTTGCATTTAGGATTACTTGGCATGATAGTTTCTAGAAGCATGTGCATTAGCTTGTTTATATGTAGGTTGCATCATGGCATGTAGTTGCATTTAGAAATAAACTTTGGAAAATGCCTAATTTAGAAACTTGACAAGTGTGCATAGGCCCTTGTAGATACTTTTTCTTCTTAAGACTTTGTCTACAAGAATAGTTTAAAAACACCCTTTTTAGTGTCATACTAGTGTCGTTTGCCCCATGCGCTAAGGTCTAGTCAAGAGTACCTTGTGGTGTGATAATTCCTTTGTTACCGTTTATTCCAAGGTGACCTTTGAAGTCATGCAACCGTTCTTCTAACTTCTACCATCTATCATTTTGTTAACCAAAGGGAATGGGCACTATAATCGCCAAATTGAGTTCATATGCCAAATGAAAGCGAAAGTTTGCAAATGTTGTCAAATTTATTCTCGTCTTAGGCATAGGAGTGCTAATCAGACTTCTATGCACTTCTAGAGTACCCTTACTACATATAGGGTTGCTCTAGATGTCACATCGGTGATGATTTGCATATTGCTAGTCACCGCCAAATTCCTTTGCCAAAAGACCAATTGCCAAGTATTCAATGTCAATCATCAAAATAGGCAACAAATGTTCCTATTGTCAAAAGCTACAAAACTGGTGGGGGGGGGGGGGGGGGGGGGGATAACCCAAAAGCAAAATACAAATGAGAAGGTCATACATCTTGATTCCTTTTTATCTTTTGATGGTCCTAATATTTTCGCATGATGGAGAGGGCACGACCCTTTCTTTTGTCTAGGAAAGATGGGGAATTCCGCGATCCTAAAGTGTCTTCTAAGACAATAAGGACCTTAATCTTAACAAAAACATTTAGTAATTATGGACAAACGTAGCCTAGTTTAACAGTACTTGGAGGTGATTCATTTCTCACCATTTAGACGCAGTAGTTTGTAAAACTAGTATCTATGGTGAAGTATGTGCCCTTAGATTGTTTCTCTTTCAGATGATTCTGCCACTTAGAAGAGGAGAGTGGCTATTATTTTGTAGATGCATCTCATTACTTGCTTATGTGCTTAATGATGGGTGCATCGCCATTTTGGCATGCCCCACCTTGCCTTGCAAGAAGGCATTATACCTCCTGGATGTCTTTTTGTGAGTTGAAGGGGCGGAGTGAGACACGCTAATTGTTTCACATCGGATATGCTATATAGGATTAGTTAAATAAAGGTCTAATTTTTAGTCACCGCTTTGCTCGGGAAGAGCAAATGTTCGGTTTGAAGATATTTGATGCGGTCGTAAAAAGCGCACTTTTAACCCCATTTTGCATGCTTTTATGGTCTTTTATAGTCAAATTCCTAGTCAATTGCTTCCTATTTGATTTTCTATAAGATTTTGATATATTTGTAGGAACAAAGTTAAAAAGGGCAGAATTCCCGTCTTTTGTGCATATTTTTGAGCTATTTGACGACTTTAGAGGATAAGCATGAAGAGGAGGCAAAAAATGAAGACCCGGGGACGTTAGGTATGAGGTTTGGAAGGAAGAAGTGGAGGCCTTAATGATTTATGGAGCCATTGGAGACCAAAAGGGTGAAACTGAGCTTTATCTCGCCCGAGTTAAGTCCATCTCGCTCGAGATGATGGACTCATTCATCAACCCGCCCGGGTTCATTTCATCTCGATTGAGTTGATAGCCGGTGTGGCCAAATCTGCTCCAGTCCCGCCTGACTTCCACCTATCTCGATCTGGGCATTTGACATTTTGCCATTTCCGCATTCTTCTTATTTTGCCCTTCTTAACCTAATCTTGTATCTCCTATATAAACCCCATTTGTAATAATTCTACGGTTATGCTTCATTAGGAGGAAGCCTTCTTAGATTAGATTAGAAAAATCTCTTAGATTAGTATAGATAACTCTCTTAAATTACTCTTTAATCTTTTCTCAATTTAAATTAATCTTTCAATAATCAATCTTTCAATATTGTTCTTACAATTTACACTTTCAATAGTTTACATTTGGATTTTTTGGGTTTTGTATTGAAGATTAGTGACAAGTTTTCATCTCTATTCAAGGATCCTTCTTATTTATGTTCATATTTGCCTTATTTTGTTGGTATATTTTCTTTATCTCTCTCTCTCTCTCTCTCTCTCTTTAAACCTTTGTTTATCTTGCTTAATCATCATGTTTACTTATTTTATAATGATTGACACCATTGTTGGCATAGTAACCATGATGTGTAGTGAGTAGTTATCTAGCTAGGGTTACTGGAGAATTAGGGGGAATGATTAGAGGGTATTTCCATTTTCATAAGTTATTTGATTGATTAAATATGTTTTTGTAAGTTCTAGCCTAGTGCACACAATATGTTTGATAAAATACTTGCTTGACTTGTAAACCCTTGCATTAGTCTCTACCTATTCAATGATTCTCGTAAGATCAGAAGCCTCGGGATTTGTTAGAACATGCACTAATTCAGTGGGAAGACCGGGTGTACGCGGAAACTAACCCGACTAAACCTATGGGTCGCAGGCCCAAAAGTTCGGGATCTACTCTACAATGATCTTGACCAAGCCTGGACTCATACCCTTGGATTTACCATTTGGTTACCCCTATGAACCCATGACACCCTAATGTTTTCCTTCTTGTTGATTTAATTCTCGTTATTTACTTGCTTGCATTAGCTTATATTACAAACCTCCTTGAATTGGGACATTCTTAGCACAACTACAACTTGTTTGAATGATTTGAATACCACCGTCCTTTAGGTTTGATGTCTACTCGCTTGCTATGCTAAGTTAGTTGAGATATTAATTTGTTTGGTGGTTTAACGACACATCAAATTTGAATCTGCAAAACAATTTCGAAATCAAGTTTGACTAATTTTTTCCGAGTCATGACAGTTGTTTTTTCGACAGCATTTCATCTGTTTTTATGTGTATGAATGTTATGTGTATGCTACCTGTTGCCTTTTTACTACAATAACATTGGAAGTATGATTGCCAAGCGAGCGGGAAGTCATTCGTCGACCACATTTTCCCGAAACACCACACAAGAAATGAAACACAACACAAAAACATGTACAAACCCACAAAAGCTATATATGTAAAAACCGCATTGGGAAAAAATACATTTGATACAAACAACTGACTATACAAATACATTTGATACAAACAATAGACCATAAAAAGTCCGATACAAAGACTGACCTAAAACAGTAAACTGGAAGCTACCCACCACCTACCGAACAAAAGACCCTCTATCCCTCGGAGAAGGACAGAGAGAAAAACCAGAAGGATAGAGGGAAAGACCAAAAGAAAAAACGAAAAGGACAAAACGTCTGGCTGACTTTGGACGCAGTGAAAACCAAGGATCATGACAGTGCATCGCTCCAATGATGATCCCTGATCAACATCCGACCAATAATTGCTAGAGAAGGGTAAACGATCAGTATTTGATCTAAAACCCGCACAGAGGTAGTAATGAACCAGACGTCAAACAAGAACTGCTTCTCCTCCTCCTCGATCCTCCTCCTCCCGATTCTCGAATAAGGCGCAGTGGGCCAGAAGTCCCTGAACACTTACCTGAAAGTAAACAAAAGCCAATCCTCAGCCAAAATTTCGGCATTATGACGGGACAAAATGTAAAAAACCCAAACACAAAAAAAAACAAACAAAAGTAACCTGCAAACACAAAATAAAAGCAACACAAACCTACAAGGTCAAACCCGCCCGATCGCATCCAATCTACAAAAAAAACAAGCTAGCACAAGAAAGCTTCCGACTTGCCTTTTTCAAGCAAAAATGCTAGTAAAAGCCAACTAGAACACCCACCCCCCTCCCCCCCAACTCACACGTGGCCTACAAAACACTATCCTAGCAAAACACTGAAAAAAGCCAAATCAAGGCCAAAACTGACGCAAATTAAGATGCATAAAGGTCAAAAATTCAAACTGCGACCATAACAAAGCAATGCGACGCAGTCAGGTTCTAATGTGACAAAAAATATCTTTAGGAAGCGTGCCAAAGCTAGACAGCTTAGTTTGAGCCCAAACAAGTGCTTATTTTGTCAGTATAAAACCGTCTGACAACAGTAAAATGCAAAATCTGAACCCCTTACATACAATAAGGGCCTGATTAAAAAAAATGACTTTCTCGGACAACAATGCAACCTAGTTCGACTTGTTACTCAATGGAACTAACACGGGTTCACAAATTAAGATGATTTTCAGGCCCAAATTCCTTTTTTTTCGAGAAAAAGAAGCGGTAACGGGGACCAAAATGCAAACTAAATACATCCCTATGCTCCTAAGCGGGTTTCTAACCCAATTTAATCCACAATTGCAACAAAAACCGGGTCAAGCAAAAAGCGCCGCAATTATTTGGGTAAATTAGGGTTTATCTCCTAATTCAGTTGACAAAAACAAGAGCAAAAGTAAAAGGAATCGAGGGGCCTTACATACCTTGGGAGGCATGATTATTTTCACACGAATCCAAGCAATGAACGAGATCGGAAATGGCGAATTTGAAAGCCTTTTTTGATTTTCAACGAAGAAGAAGGCAAATGAGGAGTTGAGGGTATCAAGTCTGTTTTGAAGAAAAATGAAGAGGCTCATTACCACGCCATTAGGATCGCGCCCCTTGTGGCTTTCCTTTACCTTTTTACGGATTTTTGGGCTTCTTTTAGGCCGAAAGCCTTAACAAATACCCATTTCACAATATTACGGTTTACAAAATCACGTCTCGTAACTCGTCAAAATTTTTAAAATTGCAAATAGTGAAATTAAAACTCACTATTTTTAAAAAATTCAAATTGCAAATAGCGAGATAAAAATTAGCTATTTCTTTCCAAAATTTAAAAGTGCAAATAGTGAAATGCAGACTCACTATTTTTCAAATAAAATTCAAATTACAAATAGCGAGATTCAAAATCGCTATTTTTCAAAATGGAAATTACAGAAGTGAAATTAAGACTCACTATTTTCAAAATTTAAAATTGCAAATAACGGAATTAAAAACCGTTATTCTTCTAAAACAAATCGCAATTAACAAGGATCGAAAACACACATTTCGACCGATGCGAGGGACAAGCTCGAGTCACAATAGCTGCCTACGGGCATATCCTTCATCATAAATTCCACAACGGAACCCTCGGTTCATAAACAGGCAAACCTTTATAAACCACCCCACGGAGTTGTGACTTACGAGTCCGCATGCACAAGCAACAGCAACATGGTGCCAAGCAAAGCAAAACCTACAACCTCCTTCCCCCACGGAACCAAAGTCACTCCCTAGCAAGTCAGTTAACCTTGCAATCTCTTGAAATGGGCTTGATAATTCGACCATTCCCGCAGTCAATCAACCTGGGTGGAAGTCATTACCACGCATCTCTTGAAATGGGCTCTATAATTCGACCATTCCAGCAGTCAATCAACCTGGGTGGAAGTCATTACCATGCAATCTCTTTAAACGATCTCAAAAATCAACCATTTCCGGCAATCAACCAACCTGGGTGAAAGCATTACCACGCAATCTCTTGAAATAGGCCCGATAATTCGGCCATTTACCACAATCAATCATTCGACCTTCAACAGCTGGCGAGTCTATACGCACTAGCAACTCAATACAATTCAAGGACATATCCTAATGACACCTCAAATATGGCTCCTTCTATGGCTGGCGAACCTTTATACGTAGTCTAATGGACTTTAAACGACTCGCATCAGCAGTCGAAAAACTCTAAACTATTCACTACTACAAATGAGCACTTGGGTCACGGCAAAATTCGGGGCGCAAGTGCTAAATTTCCGTGGCTAAATCATTTTGCCACAGGAATACCTTCTGTGACGCAAGTGGCCGTGGCAAAGAGATAGCCACGGGAAAAACAAGAACGTGGCTATTATTGAATTTTTGGCCACGGATTCTCTTGTGGCTAATAACTCCCGTGGCCAAAAAAATTTCCCGTGGCGAAAAAATAATTCCCGTAACAAAAAAATTATTTATATGAAAATTAAATAAACAAAATGTAAAATAATTTTTTTTACACAATTGATATTTTATCATATATGGAACTGTGACAATCTAGGTACTTGTTTCGCTAGTTTTTTTTTTTTTTTTTTTTTTTGGGAAAGGTTAAGTATTATAAATCAAAATAATAAAGTTATTTACAACTTTGCAACTATCACACTATTACATCATCAGTACAGCCTGCAAAACTTAATGAATACTATTCAGCCAGTCCATATCACATTGCTTCAATTTACTGCAATTCCATTTATTAAACCGAGTGTGCACTTCAGTCAGGACGAGATTCACCACCTTAGCAGGTGCTCGTATATAATGATCAATCCGAGCTTCATTCCTAACTCTCCAGATATAATAAAACAGGCCAACATAACAAGCTCCAATGTACCTGCGCTGAAATTTTGATCTCCTTGCTCTAGAAAACTAATGAACAAGACCAGACCCAGAGAGATTAATTCTCTAACGCTTTCTGAAGTAGTCTGCTGCAGGCAAGAGCATAATCACAGGAATAAAAAAAATGTTGGTGATCCTCAGGATGAAGCATACAAATATCACAAATATAATCAGTAGTAATCCCCATCTTTACCAGCCTAGCTTTAGTCAGAAGTCGAGAATGCATAATTGACCAGAAAATGAAAGAATATTTAGGGACATTCAATTGATTCCAGCATATATGCCTCCATTCAACCTTAGGTGCTTTGATTCTGAGCCACTGATAGCCAGCTTGAACAGTATATGGAGCAACAGCATTCAACCATTTGTTGCATGTGTATGCTTGGTGGAAGACTTGCATAGTGTGAGTAATTTTCCTCCAGGACCAGCTGCAGTCAGGAGGAGGAGTATAAGTAGACCAAGTTTTACCCTTTAAATAAACATGATTCACCCATTTAACCCATAAATGGTCTTGTTTAGTAGCTAACCACCAAGCATATTTCCCCAGTAAGGCTTTGTTCCAACACTTTACATCTTTTATACCCAAACCTCCCTCCTCTTTAGGCAGACAACAAGTATCCCAACTGATAGAAAGAGATTTCTGATACTCAGATTTTCCAGACCACAGAAAGTTTCTGTAAATAGAGCTGATTATATTCATTATAGCACTAGGAATCAGAAAAATAGAGGCCCAATATGAATGGAGTGTGGAAAGAACAGAGGTAACCAGAGTGAGCCTGCCCGCATAAGACAGATGCCTAGTCCCCCAAACTCGAATTCTGGCCACAATCCTATCAGTTAATTTCAACCCCTCACGTTTAGTCAATTTTTTAGTAGAGATGGGCACCCCTAAATATTTTAATGGTAGAGTCCCCTTATGGAAGCCTGAAACTTGTAGAATATCTTTCACTATAGGAGGAGCCACCCCATTAAAATAAATCTCAGATTTGCTTTTGTTAAGAGTTAAACTAGTGTCAGCTGAGAAAGTGGCAAAACTTCGAAGGATCCACATTATAGATTGCTCATTACCCTTACAAAAGAGTAATAGATCATCAGCAAAAAGCAAGTGGTTCAATCTAAGATGTCCACAAAGAGGATGGAATATGAAGTCAGCTTGCTGAGCTACCACACCCAAAATTCTTGATAGGTACTACATGCATAAGGTAAAGAGAAGAGGAGAGAGAGGGTCTCCTTGTCTGAGTCCTCTTTTCCCTTGAAAGAAATCAAAGGAAGTACCATTCACAACCAAAGTATAAGAAGAGGAGGTGACACACAACATAACCAAATGAATGAATTTCTTAGAAAACTGCAAAGCCTTCATTATTTGCTCCAAAAACACCCATTCCACAGAATCATAAGCTTTTCCTAGATCAATTTTAATCAAACATCTAGGTGAAGCAGCTTTCCTATTGTAAAGTCTGGCTAAATCCTGACAAATCAATACATTTTCAACTATATTCCTCCCTTTGATAAACCCCCCTTGACTCTCATTAATAATATCAGGTTCTTACTGAGTCTTTGACACAAAACTTTAAAAATGCATTTGTAGACAGTATTGCAGCAAGCAATAAGTATGAAATCAAGAACACTAGTGGGGTTATTCATCTTTGGTATAAGAGTAAGATTAATAGTGTTAAGCTCTTTAAGAAGATTCCCAGAAGTGAAAAAATCTTTGACAACAGCAATAATATCATCTCCAATAGTTTCCCAAGTGTCCTTAAAGAACTGACTTGAGAAACCATGAGGGCCAGGAAATTTAGAAGAAGCAATGGAGGGCCAGGAGATTTAGAAGATGCAATGGAGAACATATTTTCCTTTACCTCAGCAGCAGTAATGGGAGCCAAAAGGATAACATGATGATCAGGGGTAACCAGCCTTCTAGTCCTAACAGTAGGAGCATGAACAAGGGTAGTAGCAAGACTTGTACCCAGAAGACCCTTATAATACGTCAGAAAAGCATTTTCAATATCAGTAGGGTTACTATACAAGACCTCATCAGTCCCCTTAATGCAAAGAACACTATTATGGATTTGCCTAGCTCTTATATGATTATGGAAGATTTGAGTATTATCATCCCCATTGGCTAGCCACTCGACTTTGGCTTTTGGGGACATGAAACTATGTTGAACCTTACTCAGGTGCCTCAAAGAATCAGTAGCAGCCATTTCAGCCTCTATCAAAGAGTGATCAGTAGGTGTGCAATAAATTTGTTGCTGAATATCTTCTAAGAGGGCCTTGGCAACACCCACCGCCTTGTCAACATCAGAGAAATTATTTCTGTTCAACTCTTTTAAAGGCTTCTTTAATTTCTTCAATTTGGTCACAATCTGATACATGAGAGAATCCTTAACAGTTGGGAGCCAAATTTGTTGGACAATCTCCTTAAACCCAGGGTCAAGACTCCACATATTATAATACCTATAAGTTTGCCTCCTACAAACCCTATCTTGTCTTCTATAACAAACCACAGGGTTATGATCAAACAATCCTTCAGGAAGGAAACGAGCATAAGCAAAAGGGTAGAGATCCATCCACTCTGAATTAACAAGGAATCTATCAATTCTAGAGTAGTGTCTAGATCCACGAACTTGCTTGTTGTTCCAGGTATAGAAATCACCCTTCCTTTAATGTCCATCAGACCACAATACTGCACACAATCCCTTCCAATTCTCTTATTATAATGCAACACATTGTTAAAATCCCCACAAATCCCCCACGGCCCAGAATAAGTATCATGAATATGTTTCAGTTCTTGCCAAAGGGACATCCTATCTCCATCATCATTAAAACCATAAACAACAGTGAGGACGAAACAGTCACCAGTAGAAATTTCAGTCACCTAAACAGTAATAGCTTGAGCTGATAGAAGCAAAGTAGTAACATTGATAAGATGAGGTATCCATATAACCAAACTCTCCCCCCCCCCCCAGTATGAAAACTACTATTATTGATACCATGCCAATGAGAACCTAAATTATGAAAAATTGTATCAAAATCCTGCTGCTTAACTTTAGTTTCAACTAAACCATAGAGACCAATTTATTCTAATACAAAAACTTCTTGACATCTATTTGTTTATTGATCCCATTTATTCCCCTAACATTCCAACTACCAATATTATTCATGAATAACAGTTCCAGGTGGTTCCTCCTGTCCCCCATTCTGACTAGACTGCTTTGTAGGGCTAAGTGCTTCAACATAAGACTTGGCAGGAGAAATATCACTCCTTAAAGTGTGACGTTCTTGCCTTGTGATCTGTTCAATAACAGGCACATAAGGAATATGAGCAGAGTTATTGTAAGTAGGACCCCCAAATAAAACTGGAGAATTCTGAGGTGTAGGCTTAGGAGGTGGCACTAGTTCGGTACCAGTCCTCTGAACAGGCCTCCAAACCTTCACCCCTGGCTTAGGAACAGGTTTGATAGGTTTAGTAACTGGCCCAGAAGTTGCCTTCTTCCTACACATATCTTGAGTACGCCCTATCCCCTTATAACTGCTACAAACAGTTGGCTTCCATTCATATTCCACCAACACACACACCTCACTTCCTTTTTCATCCTTAAAAAATAGCTTATCTGGGAATTCCTGCCCAATATCAACTTCCACCAGCAGTCTAGCATACCCTAGCCTGGTTTTATCTTCAGTGGCACTATCTCTTTTAATAAATTTCCGCAGGAGTCCTGCCAGTTTCTTAAGACAAGACTTACTCCAAAATTTCATAGGTAAGCCACAAAGACGCAACCAGATGGGTACAGATTTTACTCTTTCCTTCATGAGACTGCACGATTCCGACCAAGGCTTGACAACTAGAGGTTTATTATCAAACATTAGGAAACCCTGTTGGAAGGCGAGAGACTGACACTCCTTTGTAGGAAATCTCACCAAGAAAACTCCATTAGGGAGAAATGATAATTTGTCAAATTTATAAACACCCCATAACTTCTGAATAAAACCTGACAGTAATTCCCATGATGGTTTATCCCCTAACACATAACAGACGACCGCCGTATCCCAGAATTGAAGTTCAGACTCCACATCCTCAGAGGTGAGTTGCAAAAGGCCCTTAGAAGAAGCAGAAGGAGTACCAATTGGAGAAGAGGAAGAACGTTTACCTTTCACTTGAGTCCATTCAGCATCTACTTCCTTTTCAGGTTGTGAAAGCTTATCATCTTCTACAATTCTCCCCATATCCAACACTGGTATACCCACAATTTCATTAACTTCCTTCGATTTCAATGCTTCAGCCGATTGAGGTATGCCAGAACATCCTTGAGAAGACTCCGGTTAATCCATATTAAGGTTAAGATCAGAACAATTAGTAAACGAAACTCGAAGCTTTTCCCTAGAACAAATTTTGTTTTTTGATTATGTTTTTTTAGCGATTTTTCTTGCCATTGTGCAATCAAAACCCTAAAAAACCTAGAGAGAAGTCAGAGAAAACCATTCGAGGTCTGATAAAATCCATTTTTTTAGCGGTTGATCCATATCAAGATTGTGTTTTGCTAGTTAACTCGATTCATTTGAACGTTATTTGGTTTCCCATGTCATGCATCCGTGCGCATCGGAGAGGCTTCCCATGAGGTCACCCATCCCAACACTACTCTTACCTGAGTACGCTTAACTACAGAGTTCTTTTGATGTGGTACCGAAATTGAAAGTTAACTTTGTTGATATAATTAGTATTTTGAATCCTTTTAAGTTTATTTTTTTCTTTCAAAATTTACCTTTAGTACTATTTAATTACAAAAATGTTACATGATTTAAAAAATTTTGCGTGAAAAACATTATTTTGGCCAAAACAATCAACATTTCGAAGTCAACCTACCGACTAATGATTTTAACGTCATCTTTTTGTTGAAGTCAGCAAAACCATTTTCTCCAAAAATTAAACTTAATCTTGTTTTCCTACCATTTTTTTATTTCTTGAGTTTATCGACATTCTTATTTTCATTTCTCTTCTACTCATTTTTTCGTATATTTTTTTATACAAATTCAATATTATAACCATCGCACCTGCAATTAGAAAAATGTGACCATTTTTTTTGTAAAATAATGTCCACTTTTTATAACTACTTGTCTTTTTCCCCCAAAGTAGTCACTATTGACCAAAAAGTAGTCACTTTTTACCCAAAAAAACACGAAAAACACTGTCCTATAACAGAATCACTTATTTTCCTAAACTGATTTATCTTTGTTATGATTTATCGTTTCTTTTCTCAAAATTTTCACATTATTTGCACATGTGACTTTAAATTATTGTAATTTCTATATTTTCCATGTGATACGATCATTTTCAATGAAAAAAATTTTCCATATTGAATTTTTATATTGATAATTTTTCCAATATATTTTTTTCTTTATTGATTTTTGGGAGATCTTTTTTTTTTTTTTTTTTTTTTTTACTTTCATTTCTTAGTGCACTTATTTTATTTAATCAATTTTGTTATCTAATTGTTGTTTCTTTTTCACTTGTAAAAAAATTTTCCCAAATTTTTTTTCTCAAGTTAAATTTTATATCAAATTCAAATTTATTTATAAATATCTTAAAAATAAAGTTCTAAATCTAATTTTGAATGAAACAGTTTGACAATATATTAATTTTAGATTTCTCTAAGATAGATAGTAAATAACTTATTTATTAATTTGATATGCTATGTTTAAATGTGATACGATCACTTAAGATTGATATTCTAGATTACAAAATATTAATTAAAAATGTAAAAGAAATTAAAAGACGTTCACGACTTTAATAAACAAAATTATATATTAAAACAAATTTCTTAAATTATCAATGTTGAAAAACCTACAAAACATAATTGTGATTTGTAAAATACTCAAAAAATTTAGATGAAAAACTTTTCTTTGCTTACATATAAGTTTATAAAATTTAAAAATTTATTATTAAAGTAAATTAAACAATAAAAATATCAATTAAATTAATCAAGGTGTTTCCAAAAATTTATATTTAAATGAATTATCATATTATTTATATTTGATTAGATTTCATTCAGATTTTGTATTTTTTTAATCAAGCAAATTTTAGGTTTGCCTTAACCTGAAAATATCTTAATTTAAATCATAGAAGATACTCGCCACGGGTGTTTTTTAGTTCATGTAGTTCATGGCTAGAAAAATATTTGCCATGGAACATTTCGTGACTAAATAAAATTTTACCACGGGTGTGACATAGCTCGTGGCTAAAATGATTATTTGCCACAGGTGTAGACTAATTCGTGGCGCAAGTGAATTTTTGCCACGGGAAAAGTTATCCCGTGACATAAGTAATGAATAAGTTTTTCCCATGGCTAAGCAGAATTTAGCCACGAATTATAAATTCTCGTGGCATAATTCGTGGCGCAAGTGACAATTTGTTGTAGTGATTCCCGACGATAGGTCCTTGACTCAAACCTTTTTGAGTCGTTGTAACACCCCCATACTCCAAGTGCCTTATCAGGACCACTTAAGGCATGGAAGTGCTACCATCTCGGTTACCCGAGGCAATGAATATCAAATAGACCATAAAGAAATGTACCTTAATCATTAAGTTTAAAGTGATACAAAACCAAATACCAAAACTGATAAAGTAAAATACAAATGTTCTCAAACTGTCAAACCAACTAAACAAGATATAAAAAAGTTCGACACAACGAAAGACTTCTAAGACAGCTCGTGATGACTCAACCCAGCTATCCCATGCGCATCAACTCATACCTTCTCAATAATTGCTCACCATCTCCGAATGGATCACCACAGTTATTAAAACATTTAAACGGGGTCAGTACTGATTACACAAAACAAACAGCTGCAATAAAACAAGATTACAATCCAATCCAATCAACCAAACTCCGTCACATCACCAGACTCCTGACTACACACTAAAGTGTGTAGTCCTGCCAGAATACTCATCGTAACAAGTATTCCACACTGCCAGTGGGGGACCGCAGCCGTTCCCACCTAAGCCCCGCTCATCTCATTCGAGCGATAAACCCATGTTCCTTAATGTACACATCCCCTCCTATGGCGGGTTCCACAGAGGGCGAATCAAGGGCGTGAAGGAACTCCCCCAAGTGACTCCACTCAGCCGAGGACGCACCTCGCAAACCACAGACAGTTATACGATAATCACATTACACTACCAACAATCACCAAATCAGATTCCAATGCCAATAGAAATGATATACAACAACACAATCAACAACAACAACAACAACAACAACCATGTAATAAATACTGAGTAGGGAAACCCTACCTGGATTAGCAATCACACGAGACCGTCTAGTAGCTAATCAGAACTTCTCCTCTACGAATCCTCCTCCTATAACATGTATACATACAATTACTACCAACACATCATAATACTCCCAAATCCCCCAAACCTTCCCAATTAGGGTTTAACCAAACTCAACGAAATATTATAAAAAATTATACAAGAAGCTTACCCTTGACGAAACGATCACAACGGTGTAACGAATGAGACAATCCGACGATCCTAGCCTTTGGATTTGCTAATAATTCGAGAGATGCAAACAACGTAACTTTTAATCTTCTCTTGAAAGGTTTTAGGATGATAAAAATGTAGGAAATAATGACGGAAGCCTTTTATATTAATCTCGTGTTATTAACAAAACCCGGCTAAACAATCCCATAAAACACACTTATTCGATCAAGTAAGTCACTTACTCGATCGAGTGCCCCTTACTCGATCGACTAATACACGTACTCGATCGAGTACCCATCAGGTCAGCTACTGTTTTGCGTAAAAAGCTACTTACTCGACAGAGTAAGTCCCACTCGATAGAGTACCCACAGACATAGAAAACCGTAGTATTACAGTCTTCCCTCCTTAAAAAGAACTTCGTCCCCGAAGTTCAACCCATATAAAAAAACAAAACATACTACTTCCACTGGGACACAACAACATTACCTAAACTCAAAACACAACTCCCAAACAACACTCAAACCGACTCAAGGCAACTACTAACTGTACTAAAACCAACATAAAACATGCAAAAACCTTAGGCGACCATCTCCTACCCCCCCCTAAAAGAAACATGGTTACGTCCCCATAACCACACATACCTGATCAAAAAGAGACGGATACCGCTCTCTCATAGCCTCCTCCGCCTCCCAAGTAGCTTCCTCAACCTCATGGTTAGACCAAAGAACCTTAAGCAACACTGTTTCCCCATGTCTAGTTTTCCTAACCTTGCGATCAAGAATCTGTTTTGGCACTCACATACTTCCGTAGCTGAGACATATGAAACACATTGTGCACCCTATCCAAAGCAGCTGGTAAAGCTAACCGGTAAGAAACCTTACCCACACGATCTAAAATCTCATATGGTCCGATCTGCCTCAGCTTCACTTTCTTACCAAATCTCATGACCCCACGCATAGGAGACACTTTCAAAAGAACTTTGTCCCCAACCTGAAACTCTATGTCACGGCGATGTAAATCTGCATAACTCTTTTGTTGATCCTGGGCCGCTTTCATCTTTTGCCTGATCACCTTAACCTGTTCAACCATCTCTTGTACCATCTGTGGTCCTAAAGCCACCGCCTCAACTCTATCATCCTATCAAATCGAAATCCTACACCTACTCCCATACAAAGCCTCAAACGGTGCCATGCCAATACTCGTGTGATAGCTGTTGTTATAAGAAAACTCAATCAGATCCAATCTCTCCTACCAGCTACCACCAAAATCCATAACACAAGCGCGCAACATATCCTCCAAAGTCTTGATGGTCCTCTCTGTCTGGCCATCTGTCGCAGGATGAAATGCAGTACTCATCTTCAAGGTAGTTCCCATCAAGTCTTGCAACTCTTTCCAAAACCGTGATATGAACCTCGCATCTCTATCTGACACTATGTCCTTAGGCACCCCATGCAAATGAACCACATGCCTCCTATAAGCCAAAACTAACTGTATCTTGGTCCAAGTATCTTTCATCGGCACAAAGTGAGCTGACTTGGTTAGACGATCAACTATTACCCATATCATGTTGTTACCCTGCTAACTCCTCGGCAAACCCACTATAAAATCCATAGAGGCGGACTCCTATTTCCACTCAGGTACCTTAAGAGACTGAATCTTACCTTGTGGTCGTCGCTGCTCTCCCTTAACTCTCTGACATGTCAAACAACAAGCCACAAACTCAATTGTTTCCTTCTTCATCCCAGGCCACCAGAAAGTCTTCTTTAAATCTTTATATAGCTTGTTACCGACTGAATCACCTTTTTCAACTCCTCAGCACTAGGAACACATCATCTCCCATCAAATCACACACTGCCATCTGTATGAATAGAGAATCGAGACACCGTCCCTTTCTCTACTCCGGTTCTCCACTCCTTAATCTTAGGATCCAAAGCCTGTTTCCTGCGGATGTCATCATAAAGATCTGGCTCCGCTGTCAAGTCCCCTATAGCATCCCCTTTCTGTATCATATGTATCCCCATCTTCCCCACCTCATCTCTCAACCTCATCAAAGACATAGCTCTGCAAATAGAATGTAACACCCCGTAATTTTGAAGACCCTTATTATATTTTAATAAGTAATATTTTAATCTATTTTAATTTAATATTATTTTATTTGAAATAAAATTTATTTGATAAAATATAATCTCAGTTTATTTTGAAGAAATGTAATTATTTTTTATAGTTTAGAAATGTTTAAAAGTGATTTAAACTATATTTAAACCTTTTCCTTTGATAAAATAGATTTCGGATAAAAGTCGTAAAATTGGGATTTTCCCATTTTTTACGGTCGTTGGGTAAACGAGTTTGGATATTGGGCATATGAGTACTTAATCTTTTAGTAAAATCGTGTTTAAGAACTTTAATATTCTCGGAAATCGCGTTCGACGAATATTTCTAATTTCCGTCGAAACGAACCAAAACGTAAACAATTGAAACTCACCCAAACACCTTACCCCAAACCATCCACCCTCCATCCTCCATGGGTCTCCTCTTCATCTTTCATTTCCTCAATCCTCATTCTCTCTCTTCCTTTCATCAAACACCAAATTCATCTCAAAAATCCTCCTTACAATCCCTAAATCAACCATAAATCCTTCATTTCTCCACCAAATCTCATAAAAATTATATATTTGGAATCCTCTCTTCAATCCTCATCTACTAGTAAGCTTTATTTTCATTTCCCCCAATTTTGTTTTAAGGCTCATCTTTTAGGGTTTTCGAATTTAAGCTTAATAGTTGTGTTTTTGTTGTTCTTATAGGTGAAGAATTTGAAGATGAGTTAGGTGACTCATATTTTGTTGAAGATGAAGAGTAATTTTGGGTTTTAGAAGCTTTCTCAAGTGTTATTGTTCTCTTTTTCTAGCTTAAGGTAACTATTCCGAGTCACTCGACGAATTAATGTCACATTAGTAGTTGTATTTGTTGTTTGTTGTTGTTTGAGACGATCTTGTTGATAAATGAATGAATGGAGTAAGATGAGTATGCTTATGTTTAATTTATGTTACCCATTCGTATATTATTGTTTGGAACAAATTTGGATGAAGAATTATGTGTTGTGATAAGTCCGTGTTTTGGCTGGAACGCGTCAGTACCAGACCGAGATGGTTTCCAATGTTTCCAAAAATATGACAGATTGAACGGCATCGAAAAATTAGGTGGTTTAGCCACTTGAATCACTCAATTCGGAGTCCGTATGAGTAAATGGCGTCATTTTATCGATTAAAATTTATAGAAAAGTTTACCCTTCTGTGAGACGGTTATTTATGCTATTTTATTATGCGAGAATTTTGTGGAACTAGTTATTTTTGTAAGTTGGAATGTTTTCTGTATGTTGATAGTGTTCACATGATAGAAATTGGAATATTGCATGAGAATGATATTGTAATGAATTTTGTGATTTGGGCCAAAGTAGGCCAAGACTCTGAGCTGGGCCAGATTGACCGAACGAGTTTGATCAAACTAGGTTTAAACCGGTCAGCCTCGATTTGACCGATGACCCGTCGCGGGACTCTGGTCGAGGGTTTGTCTTTGAGGTGAGATTGGTTGTTATTGGATGTTTTATGATGATGCCTTGATATTTGTGATTATCATTTCACATGTTGGTTGTTGGATGCTTTGGATGCCATATGCTTGAGTCTTGTTGCCTCTTTGCCATATTAGCTTGTTCTCATGGATTATGTTACTGTTGGTTAGCTGGAATTTGGATTATTATTGATATTGGAGATATTGATGGATTATCAGCGGAATATGCTCTTGCGTAGCCTTTCATATGCTAGAGTGTGTATGATCATTTGTGTGTGCAAGTTTGGACTCTTTGCCCCTCTTATGGTTATGTAGGTGTCCTACTTGTCTTGTGTGGTGTGGACTAAAGTATTCAAGCTGGGACTAGGTCCTAGGTGAGTATTTCGGCCTTCGTCATAGATAGGCCATTATAGTCTTTGCCGAGTGTATGTTTGCGGCTTAATAGCCTCTGTGTCCGAGCTTGGTGGGTTTATATCCAAGATAGGGCATGACCTCCAGACGTACTCTTAGAAGTATGTGGTCGCTTTATCCAAGTTAGGGCATGACCTCCGACGTACTCTTAGAAGTATGTGGTCGCCTTAAGTACTAGCCAACCCTTTGGTGGACTCCTTAGGGGTACTCATGTGTTGTTATCATGGGTCTTGGATGCGGTAGTTTTCCGCATGTCGCTAGGTCTGCGCAGGTTTAGGACTAGGGTGTTTACCTTACCTCGTGGTATAGACTCGAGTTACAGAGTGACTATTGACTGTACTAAGAACTTATGCTTGTCTCTAGATATATTGTCCTTTCTTGTTTGATGATTCTATGAATCATAAAAGGTGAGATGCAAGCCGGCTATGGTTGATAGAGTTTGGATTCCTGGATGTTATGTGATTCACATGATAGTGTAGTATGAGTCGGTCTAGTATTCACATGCTAGGACTATGTGTTGTTATATTGTTGTTCACATGATAAGCACGATTGTCTAGCATCTATATGCTAAGGCTATGTGTCATTCATATTCATATTCTTATGTTTACATGTTATATTAATTATGACATTTCGTGGCTGGGAGGACTCGGAGTTACTCCCCACTGACTGTGGCTTTCGTATTTGTATAAAATGCGATTGACATGTAGGTGATGCATATATGGGGTACGTCGACGAGCTAGCGAGCAAAGTAACCTTGGGACCTAGATTGGCTTTATATTATTGTGACCCTTAAACACTTTTATGTCATATACTTTTTAGGGACATTTGTCTCCCTTTTTCATATTTAAGTTGTATAACTTTGTTTCGCGACTTTAGCGATGTTTTATGTATGAGATTTATTTTGGACCTTGCATGTTTGACACCTTCCCATTTGGATATTTTTATAACAGGTTCAGGTTTTAAAAATTACAGGTTTTTACCCAAATGAACTTATTACAAACATATCCATACAGTTTTTATCTAGAATTATGTTTTTACTTTTCCGCAATGAATGAGGGTGTCACAGTTGGTATCAGAGCATATTTGCTCCCGACGCACGTTTGTGCACCGTCCCAATATAAATAACTTGACCTTAAAATAAGAAACTTGAGATATGGGTAGGATGGGTAGACTTCGGATCTTATGTTGTAGCCTCTTTGTGATTGTTATTTGTTAGGTCCTAACCAATGTTCTCTTTTGCAAGATAGCCCCTCCAAGAAACGTAGATAATGCAATCTTACAAGCTAGGTTTGTTAATTGTTAGTTATTAATTTTCGTGCCGTTGAAGCTATGACCGTGATCTTACTCGTTGGTGACCAAGATTGAGTGGCCGTTGCCGAATGTTGAAGATTGGTTATGCCAAATGAAGAATGCTTCCACTTTCTCGATATTTCTTTTTGTATTCAGTGTATCTTACCTTAATCTTTCAATCTCGTTGTTTATTCGTCTTTCTAATTCCTCTTCTCTCGCCTTGGTAACTACTCTTCTATTCTTTCTCCCGATTCATCCTTGGTTCGTTTTCTTCTTATAATAAGAGTCCTTGTGGACACCTTTCTTTTATTCCGCGGGATAGTCCCCTTGTTCAAGAGAACCCGGTTTTGAGAGAATGTCTTTAACTGAGCCTCGTACCTTGGGGTGAGTGAACGTATCATTGGGGGGCGTGAATGAGTTGAGAAATTGATTGTTTAAGGTTTGAGTTGTATATGAGAATATAACTTGGGATCCTTTGGTTAGTCTTGTTAGTTGTGCTTGATGTGAGAGCCTAGTGAGTTGAGAAACACCTTCGGATTTATGTCTATTGAGAGTTTGTTTGTTATAGGTGATTGAGCATGGGTACTACCTTAGCACATCAGTTGGAATGAACCTAAGCTACTTCATTTGAGAGTCTCGATGTTTCTTGTGGAGAATTAAAGGAATGATAGTTAGCCCCAATCTTTGTAGGCCTTGAAAGGAATACAATATGACATTGACGTTGCTTAATGGATTGGTATCGTACTTTGGAATTAGTTAGTTTGTTAAACCTTTTTAGTTGACCAAATCTAGTATAGAGTAGCCCTTGTTGACCTTTTGAAATTTGAGAACACGTGGTTGACCTTATTAATCATATCTGAATTTGGGAATTTTGGTGGAAAGTTGTTCGATGTAGTTCGTGAGTTCAAAGATGTGATTCTAATTTGCGGTATCGGAGACTAGAAGTACGAAGTGGTGAGATGATAGTGTAAACAAGCCATGGTACTTTGGGATGACATAGCAAGTGAAGTTCGATGACGAGAATTGTAAAGGAGATACTTTGGGACTTGGATGGTAACAAATGAATTTGTGTGGTGAATTGATTTTGGCTCTTGGAACCAATTGAGTTGAGGAATACCTACCATTGTGGAGTCCTTGTTAGTCCTATGATTTGGTAGACTTTTGAGGCTTTGTTGAGCACCTTAGTGATGTAACCTTATCATAGCGATCATAAGCTTTGAGGAGTGTTTGGTTAAGCGGTAACCCTTTCATTATGCCGCTTCTGTTCTCCTCCCCTTCTCTTTAGCGTTCGTTGAACCCTGTTTTTATGCCGAAGTTTACGTATCTTCTTATTACCCGAGATATCTTCTTAACTCGAGTACCTCTTATTTTTGTCAACCGTTATCTTTACGGTCCGACTCCTTAGTTTCCTAACTTGTCATGCTCATGCACCCTTCGAAAATATTTTACCGTTTCTCTATCCCATTATCACTCCTTATCTCCTTAGTATAGTTGGTACCTTGTTGACCATGTTTACAGAGTTAGTGGGATGTGATTTGAGGATTTTTGTATTTTGATTTTTGTCGGGAATTGGTGTAGGAGTTTGTGTCTGTATGTGACCATGTGATATGAGAGTTAGAATTTGATGGAATTCTTATGATGGCAATGTTGTAGTCTCCTTGCGATTTGAGGTTCGCGTGATTTGGTGGTATAAGACTCACTTTGGTTTCGATTTAATGATGAGACTAATGGGATTAGTTTACCTTGGTGGACTATTTCTATGGTTATTTTGGATTTGTTTTGGGCATTGTTCGTTCAGGGATTGTTCGTTTGTCATTTGAGCCTTACTTTACGGTATTGGGGATTGATAGCTAAGTTTGTGGAATGTTATTGTAAGTTTGGACCTTATATTTAATCCTTTGAGGAATCTTTCTATTGGAATTGGAATATTGTTGGAAACTAGGATAGTGAATCTTGAGTAAACCGATCAGATGATTTGTGTGATGAACCCATTTATCTTATAGTTAGTGCTAATTATGGATTGGATAGTGCAACTTGTTGCTTGTGGGTTGGTTTCAAGCATGAATGCGTCTGGGAATATTGAATCTTGGTAAGGGTATAATATTGTTACTAGTTTCGACTTTGGATTTTGATTTTGTTCGGTGGAGGATATTGGTGAAAACATTTTGATTGGGAAATTGTTAAATTATAATTGTAGAGGATAGGATTGTCTCAAGGATTAGCTTATAAGTAGACTTGTCGATGAGTGGTTTAGATGGCTCTTTGGATTAGTGTGGCCTCTGGTTGTTGTCCTGTTGATGTTCGGAGGACCTAGTAGGATGACTCTGTGGTTGGAAAATTGAGTGAGTAACCTTTCTCGATGTACCGATCTTCCTAATTCCGATCTCCGACAATTGTCATTCTTGCTATTCTGGCTTGTTCCGTTGAGTTCGCCTTTTTGGAACTCATTTGACCTTTTGAGTAAAGCTTCTTGTTCATTGACATCTTTATTGACTTCATCCCAAAATTCCACCTTTAAGAGTTCAATTCCTTCTTGTCTGTTGGGTGTGAGTTCCCTATCGCGACTTGCACTTCTCGTTCCCGAGTTGTTTTCCATCTTGCATAGATTCTATCTAGTTTGAGTAAACTTTTGGTTCATTATTTTAAATTTGGAGTTAAATCTACAAATTGACCTCTTTCTATAACATTTGAAAATGATTTCTCACTCTCTTTCAACCTTGGTGTTCGATTTAATACCTAAGCTATTTCTCGTTTTGTGTAATTTCGGACCAATGTGAGTTAACTTTTCGATTCATTGTTAAAATTTGTATTATATTTGGAAAACTTGACTTCTGGTAAAGTTTGAAAAATGATTTAACATTTTTCTATAACAATTGCATTTGACCTTTCGCTTTCATTTTGTTTTGGCGTTGATTCGTTGTCAGGATTCGTTATTGGAGACGTCTGATGGCTAGTTCTGCACTTATTGGCGAATGATTTCGTATTTTGATTTTTCCTTGATTCGGAATGATAGCGCGCTTGCATGCATCAAGAGTTCTCTCATTCCCTTGATATGGACATCGTGTTTTTGAAAGTTTTCTTAAGCCCTTTTGAAGGATCATCTTTTGAAATTCCAATTTGTTTTGAATTTTTTGATTTTCGCCCTTGGAAAATTGAGTTCGTCCTTATTATATTTTCGTTTTCTACTTGCAAGTTTCGAGGACGAAACTTCTTAAAAGGAGGGATGATTGTAACACCCCGTAATTTTGAAGACCCTTATTATATTTTAAAAAGTAATATTTTAATCTATTTTAATTTAATATTAATTTATTTGAAATAAAATTTATTTGATAAAATATAATCTCAGTTTATTTTGAAGAAATGTAATTATTTTTGATAGTTTAGAAATGTTTAAAAGTGATTTAAACTATATTTAAACCTTTTCCTTTGATAAAATAGATTTCGGATAAAAGTCGTAAAATTGGGATTTTCCCATTTCTTACGGTCGTTGGGTAAACGAGTTTGGATATTAGGCATATGAGTACTTAATCTTTTAGTAAAATCGTGTTTAAGAACTTTAATATTCTCGGAAATCGCGTTCGACTAATATTTCTAATTTCCGTCGAAACGAACCAAAACGTAAACAATTGAAACGCACCCAAACACCCTACCCCAAACCATGCACCCTCCATCCTCCATGCACTAGTAGAAAAATATTTTTTTGCGGCTCTCTATTTGAGGCGTTTTAGACGAATAGAAGCAAACAACTTTTTTTTAAAAAAAATTATACTACTATGTGCGGCGTCTTTTAGGGAAAAACGCCTCAAATAACTTATATGCGGCGTCCAAAGTGAAAAACGCAGCAAATAGAAATAATTATTTAGAAAATGAAATAAAGTCACTCACTTACTCAACAGTCACCACCACATATCTGGCCATATCACTTTACATCTTCTATTTCCCTCTAGAAAAGACAGACGCCTCTCACTCATAACTCCCTCACCACCATCGCGCCATCTAGCTTGCCGGAAAACGCTTGAAATCGTCGGTATTTGTGCATTAGGTACGTAAAATTCAGTGTTATGGTATAATTTTTCAATTAGTTGCAGTGTTAATTTTTAGGGATTAGGTTTGTTTTGGATTAGTTATCATTTGTTAGGGTTTATGTTTAATATCGATTAATTAGAGTATGATTCTAGGAAATACAATTTGATTAATTGTTAGGGTTTATGTTTGTTCTGGATGTAATTATCTGTTGTTAGGGTTTATGTTTATTGTCGATTAAGTAGAAAAGTTTAGCAATATTCGCTTAGATTTGACAAATATCTGGGTGGTTGTGAGGGATGTAGGCAATCGGTTATTGGCTTGGGACTACAAGTAGGGAGAAAGAGGAGGATGGGGAAGAATAACGAGAATATTACTCCACTAGTATAATAACGAGAAGATGGTGTACACTAACGTCATAAGAGAATAGCATAAAAGAAGAAAAATTTACATGAAAACTTCGTTTCAATACGTAAGGGGTAAGGACTTCTTTACTCTGAATTATTACATTCATTGCTACACGCCTTATACATGTATAAATTTAATATTAAACCCCAGCCTGTAGCGAAGTTATATCTAACGATTAAGAGAAAACAATGGTTAAATAGAGGTACTTTATATTGTGTAAGGCTGTTCCAGGTTATGGAATAGTATAAATTAGACAATCTTTGTATCATTTTAGCAGGAAAGTAGGACGTTCAGACATTGAGGAAGGTAAGAGAAGGAAAAAGAGAGTACCATAAATAAATTAGCGTTTCTTGTTTGATTTTTCTAATAGATGGAGGTTGCAGTTTATAGGTGACCGCAAGGCCCGTCAACATGGGTTGAGCAGATTTGGCTAGTTTTCGGGAGTTCCAGCCAGTATTCCAAAACAACAAGTACTTGGGGACTCGATGAGATTTTCATTGGTTAATTTTGGTTCATGAATATGCAGGTACCACTTTATTTCGCAGATGTGCTAAGTTCATTCAATAATTGAAGAGAAGGATGCATGTTTATACACTTCACTATCCTAATCTTTTTCTTGTGGCAGCTGTGAGGTACTCATACTAGTCCACCTCGTTTCAGGTTTTCCAATATGTTATGAGGTGTCTTACTTTAACTATAGCTTAATGAAGCAAACACTAACACTCCAGGGCTACTCTATTTTTTTTTACAGGCTACACTCAATAGTTCATCGCTAAATTCTGTGTACTGTTATTTGTGTGTGTATGGGTTATGGATGAGTGGCTGACTTGGTAGTTTGCGGCTCTCTATTTGTAAATTGGTAGGTATCTTATATCGTTTAGTAGCAGCATGAAATTTATTTTTCTCGCACATCCTGTTATAATTGGCAATTGTGTGCAGATATTTTTCTAAAACCATGTGTATATGTTGTTGTACATGGCTGATTTTTTAGGTTTACTTCAGTGATGCTATTTTGAGCACGAGTCATGGTGTGAATGGCTAATGGGAGGTCTCTGCTTGTTCCAAGCTGCCTTTGTCCTATTTGAACGTATGCATTTCTGTATTTTTTTGTTTAAGCAAGGAAGAGAGATCATTTTTTATGAAAGCCCTTTTGCTACTTGATGACAAATTGGTGGCCTTTTGGGTATAGTGAGATGCGATAATAAAGGAAAAGCTTCATCTATTCCTATTATATGTTATACTAATGGTCTTATAATTCCACTAAGATTAATGATTCATTCTAATTTCGTATATAACCGAGTTATTTTTTGTAACAGATATTGAGCACTAGCAGTCTCTTTGAGTCCTCATTTGAATCGAGAATCAATCAACCGAAGTTGTGGACTCTAAGTCGAGATATAAAGGTTTGAGTAACAACGGGTCATCTATGAATTGTTCAGTTTTTTCTCAGGTACTAGCAGCCACTTAAAAGCCTCATATCTCCTAAATCATTTTTGAGTGATTGTGCCATGATACACCAAATCGTAGTGTTCTTATTGAAATAATATAAAAACATTACTACATGGTTTGAGAAATATTCCACGTTGAGTGTCCACCTAAATTAATTGTTTTTCCCTTTTGTTTCTTCTCTTATGACATTTCTTGGGCATTTGTTTATTGCCTAAGAGGCTAAGATCATACGTAACTTGTAGGCTTTCGAATGCGTGATGTTCCCAAAATGGTCCTTGTAAAATAATGAGTTCTTAGTGTGTCCTTGTAAAATTTAAACCAATAACCTACTTTGCCAGCAACAGCTCATTGTCCATTTGTGGTAATTTTTTGTATTTAGCTTCTCATGCTGATAGTGCCCAGCTTTTACGTGCTCTTGGCGTGATTTATAAATTTCGACCTTCTGGCCACTGGCCAGTGTGCATATTAGTCTCTCCCTTTGCTCCTCTGATTATCCTTTTAATAGGATGGTAGCTTAATGATCTGATTATCCCTCTTGACAGGTGGTGTCACTGAAACTCCATGTCCATACAAATGCATTTCAGACAGATCATATTCCACATTGTTTTACAGTTCTTGAAGAGTTAATTTATACAGTTGGTGGACCTTGGTTTCCAATGATGTTAAGAATATGGAATTGAAATGATACAAGTCATTATCTTCAAATAGTTAACAATTAGTCTTGCTATAGACGGATATATCCGTCTATTGCTATAGACGGGTCAAATACAATGAAAGTGGTGAAATTTTTTCCCCCACCACTCCACTTGTTGTTTGTCCTATTAGGAAAGTGGTATTGTATTTGGCCCGTCTTTCATTATAGACGGATAGTGTCCGTCTATAATGAGAATTTGTGAATAGTTAATATGAAGTGTATTTTAGTGTCCTTATAATTAGTTTTAGTATTGTATATTGGTACGTGTTTTATTTCTATTTGATGTATGAATTTAGAATATTTACTAAAATCATGTAAGATTGTCTTGTGTATATTTGAGAGTTAGAATATTTGAATCATTTGTCTGTCCTTATAACAGCAAACCAAGTTTTTTTTTTTTTTTTTTTTTTTTTTGCTATTTGCGGCGTTTTTTCAAAAAAAAAAACGCCGCAAATAGCGCTATTTATTTGCGGCGTTTTTAAAACGCCACAAATAACTTTACTATTTGCCGCCCCCTTATTTGCTGCTACATCAAAAATGCCGCAAAAAGCCCCTTTTTTGGAGCCGCAAATAAATATTTTTGTACTAGTGATGAGTCTCCTCTTCATCTTTCATTTTCTCAATTCTCATTCTCTCTCTTCCTTTTATCAAACACCAAATTCATCTCAAAAATCCTCCTTACAATCCCTAAATCCACCATAAATCCTTCATTTATCCACCAAATCTCATAAAAATTATATATTTGGAATCCTCTCTTCAATCCTCATCTACTAGTAAGCTTTATTTTCATTTCCCCCAATTTTGTTTTAAGGCTCATCTTTTAGGGTTTTCGAATTTAAGCTTAATAATTGTGTTTTTGTTGTTCTTATAGGTGAAGAATTTGAATATGAGTTAGGTGAGTCATATGTTGTTGAAGATGAAGAGTAATTTTGGGTTTTAGAAGCTTTCTCAAGTGTTATTGTTCTCTTTTTCTAGCTTAAGGTAACTATTCCGAGTCACTCGACGAATTAATATCACATTAGTAGTTGTATTTGTTGTTTGTTGTTGTTTGTTGTCGTTTGTTGTTGTTTGAGACGATCTTGTTGATAAATGAATGAATGGAGTAAGATGAGTATGCTTATGTTTAATTTATGTTACCCATTCGTATATTATTGTTTAGAACAAATTTGGATGAGGAATTATGTGTTGTGACAAGTCCGTGTTTTGGCTGGAACGCATCAGTACTGGACCGAGATGGTTTCCAATGTTTCCAAAAATAAGACAGATTGAACGGCATCGAAAAATTAGGTGGTTTAGCCACTTGAATCACTCAATTCGGTGTCCGTATGAGTAAATGGCGTCATTTTATCGATTAAAATTTATAGAAAAGTTTACCCTTGTGTGAGACGGTTATTTATGCTATTTTATTATGCGAGAATTTTGTGGAATTAGTTATTTTTGTAAGTTGGAATGTTTTCTGTATGTTGATAGTGTTCACATGATAGAAATTGGAATATTGCATGAGAATGATATTGTAATGAATTTTGTGATTTGGGCCAAAGTAGGCCAAGACTCTGAGCTGGGCCAGATTGACCGAACGAGTTTGGTCAAACTAGGTTTAAACCGGTCAGCCTCGATTTGACCGATGACCCGTCGCGGGACTCTGGTCGAGGGTTTGTCTTTGAGATGAGATTGGTTGTTATTGGATGTTTTATGTTGATGCCTTTATATTTGTGATTATCATTTCACATGTTGGTTGTTGGATGCTTTGGATGCCTTATGCTTGAGTCTTGTTGCCTCTTTCCATGTTAGCTTGTTCTCATGGATTATGTTACTGTTGGTTAGCTGGAATTTGGATTATTATTGATATTGGGGATATTGTTGGATTATCGGCTGAATATGCTCTTGCGTAGCCTTTCATATGCTAGGGTGTGTATGATCATTTGTGTGTGCAAGTTTGGACTCTTTGCCCCTCTTATGGTTAAGTGGGTGTCCTACTTGTCTTGTGTGGTGTGGACTAAAGTATTCAAGCTGGGACTAGGTCTAGGTGGGTATTTCGGCCTTCGTCATAGATAGGCCATTATAGTCTTTGACGAGTGTATGTTTGCGGTTTAATAGCCTCTGTGTCCGAGCTTGGTGGGTTTATATCCAAGATAGGGCATGACCTCCTGATGTACTCTTAGAAGTATGTGCTCAGCCTTATCCAAGTTAGGGCATGACCTCCTGACGTACTCTTACAAGTATGTGGTCAGCTTTATCCAAGTTAGGGCATGACCTCCTGACGTACTCTTAGAAGTATGTGGTCAGCTTAAGTACTAGCCAACCCTTTGGTGGACTCCTTAGGGGTACTCATGTGTTGTTATCATGGGTCTTGGATGCGGTAGTTTTCCGCATGTCGCTAGGTCTGCGCAGGTTTAGGACTAGGGTATTTACCTTACCTCGTGGTATAGACTCGAGTTACAGAGTGACTATTTTCTGTACTAAGAACTTATGCATGTCTCTAGATATATTGTCCTTTCTTGTTTGATGGTTCTATGAATCATAGAAGGTGAGATGCAAGCCGGCTATGGTTGATAGAGTTTGGATTCCTGGATGTTATGTGATTCACATGATATAGTAGTATGAGTCGGTCTAGTATTCACATGCTAGGACTATGTGTTGTTATATTGTTGTTCACATGATAAGCACGATTGTCTAACATCTATATGCTAAGGCTATGTGTCATTAATATTCATATTCTTATGTTTACATGTTATATTAATTATGACATTTCGTGGTCTGGGAGGACTGAGTTACTCCCACCGACCGTGGCTTTCGTATTTGTATAAAATGCGATTGACGAGTGTAGGTGATGCATATATGGGGTACATGGACGAGCTAGCGAGCAAAGTAACCTTGGGACCTAGATTGGCTTTATATTATTGTGACCCTTAAACACTTTTATGTCATATACTTTTTAGGGACATAGGTCTCCCTTTTTCATATTTGAGTTGTATAACTTTGTTTCGCGACTTTAGTGATGTTTTATGTATGAGATTTATTTTGGACCTTGTATGTTTGACACCTTCCCATTTGGATATTTTTATAATAGGTTCAGGTTTTAAAATTTACAGGTTTTTACCCAAATAAATCTATTACAAACATATCCATGCAGTTTTTATCTAGAATTATGTGTGTACTTTTCCGCAATGAATGAGGGTGTCACAGAGAATGCACACTCTTCCAGCTCAACGCATCTGCAACCACATTAGCCTGCCCTCCATGGTATATAATATCCATGTCATAATGCCCAATCAACTCCATCTACCTCCTCTGTCTCATGTTCAAATCCTTTTGAGTGAAGATGTACTTAAGACTCTTGTGATCTGAAAATACCTTAAAGGTCGCCCCATAAAGATAGTGCTTCCAAATCTTGAGAGCAAATACAACTGCACCCAACTCCAGATCATGAGTCGGATAGTTCTCCTTATAAGGCTTCAATTGCCTAGAGGCATAGGCAATTACTTTCCCGTTCTGCATCAACAAACATCCCAAACCATTCTTTGAAGCATCTGTGTACACTTCAAAGTTCTCACACCCTTCAGGTAATGCTAAGATTGGAGTTGTGGTCAAACGCTCCTTTAACGTTTGGAACGCCGTCTCACAACTTTCATCCCAACGAAACATGTTCTCTTTCCTCATCAACACTATCATAGGTCTGGCTATCTTGGAAAAATCTTTCACAAGCCGACGATAGTACCCTGCCAAACCCAAGAAACTCCTGATCTCTGCTACATTCTTCGGTGCTTCCCCAAGTAACTGCCTCTATCTTTGCAGGATCCACAGCAACACCCTTCTTTGAAATCAAATGCCCCATAAAAGCAACTTCCTTTAGCCAAAACTCACACTTAGACAACTTTGCATATAGCTGATTGTCTCGCAAAGTCTGCAACACTATCCTCAAATGCTCCTCATGCTGCTCCTTAGTCTTAGAGTAGACTAAGATATCATCGATAAAGACCACAACAAACCGATCCAAAAACTGACTGAAGACCCGGTTCATCAAATCCATAAACACTGCAGGTGTGTTAGACAACCAAAACGGCATCACAACATACTCATAGTGACCATACCTCGATTTAAAAGCTGTCTTCGGTATGTCCTCCTCCCTAATCTTCACCTGATGATAACCCGGCCTCAAATTGATCTTACAAAAGACCGCTGCTCCGTTCAACTGATCAAACAAATCATCTATCAGTGGCAAAGGATACCTGTTCTTCACTGTTACCCTGTTCAGCTCTCTGTAATCAATGCATAGCCTCAAACTCCCATTTTTCTTTTCCACAAATAAGACTGGTGCTCCCCACGGTGATACACTAGGTCTAATGTATCCCCTCTCAATCAAATCATCTAGCTGTTTCTTCAGCTCCTCCAACTCCTTAGAACCAATGCGGTACATGGCCTTATAGATTGGTCCCGTCCTTGGTTTCAGCTCCACACTAAAATCTATCTCCCTCTTCGGTGGCAAACTTGGTATCTCCTCCGGAAAGACATCTGGAAACTCTCCCACCACTGGTATCTGCTCAACTGTCGGACTCACCATACTATGGTCTTTCACATGGCATAAGATCAACGGACACCCCTTCCTCAGATAAGACTTCAAGGTCACTGCTGCAATCAACTTAACATTGGGTTTGACAACAAACCGACGATAAGACACACTAACTCCCTTAGGACCTCTAAAAGAGACTCTCTTTTGATGACAGTCTATTCTAGCCTTGTACTTACCCAACCAGTCCATACCAACTATCATCTCAAAACCATCCAAAGGGAATTGTAACAAGTCCACTGGTAGGTCAACCTGTCCAACTATCATAGACACACCCCTATACAACTTCCCACATGATACAGACTCACCCGACGGTATGAACACCTCCTGTTTTACAGACTCAAACTCTCTCAAACCCAAAATCTTAGCATGACTCGATGATACAAAAGACTGTGATGCCCCCGAATCAAACAAAACAAAGGTAAAGACTCCATTAACAAGAAAAGTACCCGTGATAACGTGATCATCATCCTCAGCTGCTTTCTTCTCCATTATAAACAGCTTACCACTGGTCTTCTGTACACCTCCCTGGACAGTACTAGCTGAAGTAGACGGCTTAGTAGCCGACCCCTTATTGTTGTTCGTCGCCGGTCTCTGATATGAATTACCGCCATTGCGGTTAGCCCTACCATTGTTGTTACTCTGACCACCCTGATTATTCCACGACCCAACCGGTCTATTACTGGCAAAACTATGAGACAGACCCTGAGAGAAAATCCCCTGTGACTACCTCTGAAAACCCCGACCCGTTCTGCTGGTACACTCATGTCTCTTGTGGCCCACACCGTTACAGTTAAAGCAAGTCAAACCCCAGCTGCTACCTCCACCACCACTGCCACGCCCGTAAGAAGCTCCACCGCTAAACCTCGACCCCAAAGAGTAAGCTCTCACTTGGTTATGGCCGCCCCTCTTGTAACTAGACTGACCACCACCCTCACTATCAGCCTTCCTCTTCTCAGAAGCTCTCTCTCTCTGTTCTCCTTAGCCATCTCAACTAACCTCTCATCTCTCCCAACACGCTCATACACCTCCTTAACTACAGTAAGGACTTCTACCGATAACTTCTCCATAATCTTAGGGGTCAACCCCTTCTCAAATCTCAATGCCAAGTTCTCTTGGTTCAGCCCCATATCCTCTGCGTACCTAGACTTCTCTTTGAACTTGTGATAATACTCAGCAACTGTCATATTAGAAGTCATCTTGAAGTCATCAAACTCCTCTCTTAGCTTGCTACGCACATGTTCTGGCACAAACTCTCGCCTCATAGCCCTCTTAAACTCATCCCAAGGTATAGCAGATAACCCCTGTCTCACATATTAATCTAGAGCACTCATCCTAACCTTATCCCACCACTCTCCGGCTGCTTCCCTCAAGTAGAACGCAGCTTGTTCCACTCGAAAGTCCTCTGGTCAATGAACCATATTAAGTATGTTTTCCATCTCCCTATGCCAATTATCCAGCAGAATTGGCGCCCCAGTGCCCATGTACTCCTTAGAGTTAAACCTCACTATATTGATACTCATCTTGGGGAAATCTACACCCGCCTCCTTATCTTTTCCGAACATATTTAAAGCCTCAGTAATAGCATCTTGGTGCTCCAGCATCTTAACTATCTCATCTACGCTCATGTTCTCAGCCCTGGCATACAACGCGTTTCTCTTTGGCGGCATCTTGAAACTATATAAGAAAAGGTAAACATAAACACACATCCCATACTCAAAACACGATAACGACTGATACGTGCAAATTATATAGACTTTTTAGCCTTTTATTCCACGCATCTCTATGTTATTTGTATCGCTTTGTATTGCAAAATGCCCCGAATTGGCTACTTTGGTTTGTTTCGTCTTAATTGCAGAAATGGATCATAAAATTATTGGAATCGCATATTATTCGTCCCATTTAGCATGCATTGTAAGAAGGCGGAGGTTTAGAGCGAGAGCCGTACCTCGGAATGCGTGAAGGAAGAGCTTATGAAGCCGCCAAGACGAAGTCTAGGCTGATCTTAGTGGAAAGTGCTCGATCGAGATGCTCTGGAGTCCGATCGAGTGTTTTGGCAGAAGCTGAAGGTCGATCGAGTGATTTATATTCTCGATCGAAATGTGCTAAACTGGAAGAGTTCGATCGAGAGGACTTTTTGTTCGATCGAATAGATTTGCTGGAGAAGCCCTCGATCGAGTGGTCTAAAAGGACTCGATCGAGTGGTTTGCTATGTTACACGGGTTGACTGATTCGTGTTTAGGTTTATTTTTGTAAAATTACACTTCCCTATATAAGGAAGTCGTAATTAGGTCTAAACAGACTTCTCTACTTCTTAATCACTGCTTAATCTCTTAGCTACTCTTAATCACTTCTGAACTGCTCTTAATCACATACCTTTGCTCTTAATTACCGCGGATTGTTCTTTACGCCGGTTTCTTTGGATTGTAATCTTTCTTCCCTCTTAATCTTTATCTAATACTTTGCTTGTCCTTATTTTTCGTTCTCTTATTATTATCCTTGCGTTTGTTTGTTTATGCTTAATCTCAATTTCTTTACTATGTCTTCCATTAGCATCGTCATGATTATTATTATTATCATTAATCTCAAAAACATGAGTAGCTAATCTCCTTATGTTAGGATTAGGGGATCCATGATAGTGTTGAGACGATGTAGTAAATAGACTAGATGATTTACCTGTGAGAATATGTGACCGTAGCAATATAACTGTAATATATTTAGTTGAGTGCACTCTTCTAAATAACATTAATTTGGTTAACTTTGTTCCTGGATCGGAATATTGGAATAAACAGACTTGCTATGAACAGTAGACTACCCTAATGAGGACGGAAGTTAAGTTAGTGGAAATCTAGTATGGATAGCGGACCGGAAGGACCTTTCCCTTGCCCTTATCACAGTAGATTGTCTAGGCTATTTATGACTGAGTCGATAAACTGCCATGGTGAACCAAAATCCTGACATACTTCTTTTATCTGATCACCTATCTACTATTTTCATACTTTATTGCTCTTGCTTTATTTCTCTTGCTCTTTAATCTTTAGTAGTTTTAGAAACCAAATTCAAAACCCCCCATTTGTGACTTAGATAGACGGACTTACAGATAGATACCTTGCCTCCCTGTGGAGATCGACCCTACTTATCACTAGCTTATGTTAGTTATATTTATTTATTTATTTTTGGTACATAACGACCGTATCAAATTTTGGGGCCGTTGCCGGGTAGGAAATCGCCTGTCTGTCTGTTTTTGTTTCGTTTATTTCTTTTGGTCTCAGGGAATTTTTATTCCTTGAGACAGTTCTCACTTATTTCCTTCATTGTTGTGTATGCCCAGGTCAAATAGGTCAGAAATAGTTCCTGTTGATTAGGGTTGGCAATGGGTAGGGTCTGGGTAGGGTCCGCCTAGACCCGGACCCAATATTTTCCCTTTGGACTCGTACCCGACCCAGACCCGCAAGGGTCTAAAACTTGAGGACCCATACCCGGACCCTATGGGTAAGGGTAAGGTCTGGGTCTACCCGCGGGTCCGAGTTTCAGCCACTTTAGTAACAAGATTAACAGCTATGAGGTCTATAATATTAAAAAAAAATTTATACTACTTTAACATTATGAGTTTATTAATCTGTCGTTAATGGTGGTTATTGGTCGCCGCCTATTAGAGAGGTGGTTGCCAGTCGCTTATCAGTGTTGTGGTGGTGGTTTTCTTGTGCCAGTAGTGGTGGAGTGGTGGTATTACCAAAAGAGTTTGGTTGGGTTTTATCACTTTATGGGATGAGGGAAGAGAAAGAGACTTTAGTTGGGTTTCTACAGTCTGCCAGTATGAATTCAGAAAAGTTGTGATTTTGATTTTTTTTTCTTTAATAAAAGGTCTAAGGGTCGGGTATGAGTCTCATAACTTAGACCCGGACCCGGACCCGAAATATATTCTTAAGACCCATACCCGACCCATACCCATTGGGTCTGAAAAAATGAGACCCATACCCTACCTATTAGGGTCCGACCCTCAAGGTCTGGGTCGGGTCCCCGACCCACTGCCATCCCTACTGCTGATCCTGTGCTAAAGAGATCTTTTCGGCATAGACTAAGACTACAGAGGAAGATTTAAAAGGAAGTCTTGAGTACTTTTGAACCCGAGCTACAACATTTTCTTTTTGTAGAAGATCCGTCTTGTGAAGAAGACAACTCTATTTCTGCTATAAAGCCAGTGAATATGCCTAATATTACGAGTCACTCAGAGCCTACAACTGCCTCGATCCCTAAAGGTTTCAGTCTTGTGACCGAGGATGGTAATACTTTCGACATTCGATCGTCCTACATTAATTTGGTCGAACGGAATCTGTATCGAGGTGTGGCAGGTGAAGATCCGCGTAAGCATATGGAGGTCTTTCCTAACTATTGCTCTACCATTCCCGCTACTAAGGAAGTGACCCAGGTTAAGATTAAGGAAGTTCTGTTTCCATTCTCTTTGACCGACGGAGCCCGTGAGTGGCTCACTGATCTTGATCGTGCTGCAGCCAGTATTACTGACTGGGAGGGCCTGCCCTTGCTTTTTAAAAAAGGTATTTTTCTCCACAAAGAACTAATCAACTGAGAGGGAAAATTACAAGTTTTAAGCAAACACCTGATAAGAACTTGTATGAAGCTTGGTGCCGTTTCAAAAGGTTGGTGAGGTCTCTTCCTCATCATGGTTTTGATCAGTGGTTTTTATGCAACCAGTTCTACAATGGGTTATATGATGACCACCGTGCTATATTGGACGCCTCATCTAATGGGCGATTTCAGAAGAATAATGACGATAATAAAGGATGGGGTATCATAGAAGAAATGGCTACCCATTGTGCTGAGTATAGGAACCCGAGAGGAGGTGTTCGTACTGTCTCTTCAGTAGATAGTGCAGTTGTGGCTTAGCTGGAAGCAATGAATGCCCGTTTTGATAAGCTAGAGTTGCAAGCTGCTGGTGATCAAAAAACGGTTCACTTGTTGACTAGACAGGAAGCCGTTACTTGTGAGAGATGTGGGAGTAATGACGGTCACACTACTGTTGACTGTCTAACAGAGAAGGAGCAAGTCTTTGCCTTTCAGCAATATAGGCAAGGAGGAGGTTCCTATTATAATAATCGGAGTGGAGTCCATCCCAACTTCAGATGGACTAGACAAAATATGCTCAATCCTACCCCTTCTCCGCAACAGCAACAAGCTTATGTTCCTCCTCACAAAGCTCAATAAGGCTTTCAAAAGCCTCCATTCTTTCCACCGCCGCATCAAGGAGCTTCTTCTAGTGGAGTTAGAGAGTTAGCTGAGTTGAAGTCGATGATCCAATCAGTGACTAAGCAGTTTCAGATGAGTGACCAACAGAAAGAAGCATCAATAAATTCACTCGAGACCCAAGTAGCTCAACTGGCCGCTAGCCAATCTACAATGAAGCCGGGTCATTTACTATCTCAATCTGAGAAGAATCTGTTGGAATATGTGTCCTCCGACAATGATGCGATCACAACTGTCGATCATGATGATCACATGTTTAAGTCTCATTTTAAGAATACATGTCGGAAGTAATATTTTACTGTCAACTGGTCCACACATATCGGTAATGATTGGCTGACTAGAGTTTGACATTATTGTGGTGCGACGGTGGTGATCAGTGGATCCCCTTAGGTCATACCTAAAGGGTAACACTCTTAATTGATTATTTAATTGATCGTATGACGATACGGGTTAATTAAATTACTTAAAATTGACGGACGATTTTGGAAGTAATATTTACGTATCTCGTTATAATTTGATTAAATAAGATACGGTCTAAGTAATCGAATTGTTTTATTACTTAGATGAAATTATTGTTTACGGAAACAATTGAAATAGAATGAATTGATTATTATAAATACAGAATGTTGTAATTTATGACTCGGGAACTCATTTCGGTACAAGTAATTATGAATTAGTAGGTTAACTTTATAAGTGACATACTTTATTAATATGTTGATTTTTAATTTTTAAAAATACATTTTATATTCATAATGTCATGGAACATGTTACATGTGACAAATTGACAAAATAATGTGTAAAATGGATTTCCCATTTTACACTATATGTACCGAAATTTAGGGTGTATTAGGATAAATATTGTGTTGATTAATTGAGTGGAAAACATAATCATTTAACCTAATACATAGCCATGCAAACCTAGTTGTTTTTGATCATGCATTGGCTAATACCACCCCCACCCCTACCCGGTTTTTCATAGAGAAATGCCAAAGGATTTTTCTCTATAATTTGTCTAATATACACTACTTGAATGCTAGTGTATTTTTCATTCCATCATCTAAAAATATAGAGTTTTTAGAGAGATAAAAATCACTTCTTTTCTCCCTTCTCTTAACCGAAATTAAGAGACCAAAATCAATATTTTTGGGTCAATTTTATATAGATTAATATTGTTCTAGTATTAATAATATTAATTTTATTAAGAGGTTATCTTGGGTATTATTCCTTGGGAGGGATTCTATACTTGAATCCTTTGTTCATCCAATATTTGGAGAGTTCAAGAACAAGTGAGTAGGAGAACTCATTTGTGCCCATATATCCGATTTCTCAATGTAAGGAAAACGATTTCTTATTTATCTTTATTCATGTTTGCATGCATAAGATCCAAATTAATTTTATGACTAAATTAAATTGTAACATATAAGAATATGTTGCAATAATGAGATATAGATTTCTAACAGAATCCACACGAAACGATTAATCTGATTAATTTGCGAAGTGGTCTTTCTTATGAAGGACCCAAAATGTCAACTGTTGAGGACATATCAGACCCGAAAAGCAATGTTGCAGGCAGTGAACAGTCATCCAGTGACGAGACTATGCTTAATCCGAGGAAAATACTCGATCGACTCATTTCTGGAGGTCGATCGAGAGGAATTGCTGAAAATAATACTCGATCGAGTGATATTGAGGGTCGATCGAGTAAAGATGATAATCAGGGATTCGATCGAGAGCTTGAAACAACTCGATCGAGTGAAAAAGCTGCTGAAAGACCTCGATCGAGAGGTAAAAGAGACCGATCGAGTAGAAATGAGTTTGACCCCGCCGAGACATTGGAAGAAAGGAATAAAGGGTTAGAAATTCCGATCACGGTGCCCTTTCCAAGGCGATTGCAGAACAAAAAGGCCAACCAACAGTTTGGGAAATTTGCTGAAATCCTGAAGAGCCTTCATGTCAAAGTTCCTTTCGCCGAACTGCTTACCCAGGTACCCTCTTACATGAAATTCATGAAATAAATTTTATCGCGTAAGAGACATATAAATGACCACGAAACGGAGGCTTTGACTGAAGTAGGGACCGCATTAGTTCAGAATCTGACACCACCTAAACAATTAGACCTGGGTTGCTTTTCAATTCCTTTTCATATAGGGACCCACTTGATTGACAACGAGCTATGCGACTTAGGAGCTAGCGTGAGTGTCTTACCTTTGTCTCTCGCTAAGAGACTAGGTTTGACCAAGTTTAACTACATTAATATGACCGTTCAGATGGCCGACCGTAGTATATCACGGCCACTAGGAGTAATAGAGGACATACCTGTGAAGATCAGGATATTCTTTTTTCTCGTAGATTTTGTGGTCTTAGATATACCCGAGGACACTCATACCCCTATTATTTTAGGGCGACCATTTTTATTTACAGCTCGCGCGGTAATTGACGTCGAGGGAAAGACCCTTACCTTCCAGGTAGGAGATGAGGAGCTAATATTTCATCAATCCAAATCTCGTAGGGCGCCTATGCAAGTTCAACCTTGCCATGCCTTACCCTCTATTGACCCAGATACAGACACTCCAGCTGAGAATATTGAATATTGCGCTGCTATAGTAACACCTCCGTCTCAGATTGAGAGCGAAAAGGAGGACCATTCTGTTGTTTTCCTTACTGCAAGTACAGACAGAGTGGATGCTGGAGATGCTATCGGTCAAGGTACAGTTGAAGTCAATTCAAGTGATGGGAATGCCACCAATGCAGATGGGGATGTCAAAGGGAAGAAGAAAGTTAGGGCGTATGTGGACGCTAATTATTCTCCTTCCATCAGTTCGAGACCAAGCTCGTGGCGATCAAAGAGGACGGTCCGAGATGCTGAAGGGAACTCCTCCAGTCAGAAGCCCTCTTGTGGGCTATTACAGTGTTTTGGACGATAAGCGGGGAATGCCCCGTTGTAACAACTTGTAATTTTGAATTTCCGTTAAGACTTTTTAATTGCGTTTTTAGACTATTAGACAGCAGCATAGTTAGTTTTAGCGAAAACCGAATATAGACTGCTTATTTTTGTGATTTGGTATTTGCGGGAAGTGTTTTTGCGTGTTTCTATGCAGATTTGGGGAAGTTCGTCATTTTGTATGTACTTTTTGCTCTTTTCTTTATTTTCGTCCCCTTTTTATTTATTGTTTTTCATTCATTTATCGGTTGTATTTATCCCTTTCCCATTATATATACTGCTGGTGTATGTTGGAGGACAACGAGGGCGTTGTCCGTTTTGGTTTGGGGAGGGTATTGCATCCTTTGAGTCTACATTTTGCATTTGTTTTTGTATTCACGTTTACTTTTCTTCTTGCATTGTATTTATTTCAAAAAAAACAACTCATCAAAAATCCAAAAAATTTAGAAAATTTCAAAAATTCAAAAAATATTCACGTTTCATTTTGCATATAGGTTGAGTCGGAACGGTAGATTTCCATGATGAAATTGCACTTTAACTTGTCTTATCACTTAAGCCTTGCATCTAATTGGCAGTTATTAGTTTAGTCATGCGCATATCTACGAGTTAATGTTGAAAATATAGATGACTGTGTAGACTTGACCTGATAAATCAGCAAACTACTTTACAATTTCTGAGTTATTGGAGCCATATAACTGGTGTCATTCATGACCAGTTCATGTAGGAATTGAGATTAGTACTCCTTGCATAACATGTTCATCACTTTTGCACTTTTATGAAATTCGATTGCTTGTTGCTTGCGTACAATCGGGTTTGTGGTCAGTGTCACATGCAGGGAGGTGCTTACAATTTCCCCCTTTCTTTCATTTTCTGTAACACCCCCATTTATTTAGGAGCCTTTAGCAAGACATTCCCAATAAATAGGACTGTTACCATCTCGGTTGCCCGAGGTAAATGATACAAATTAAAACAAACCAAAGTACTTTAATAACTTTAACTGACATAATGGTTTTATTACAACATGATTAAACCCAACTAAAATAATAAACAATACAAAATCGCAGCGGAAAATAAAATGAATAGACCATTAATTAAATTATGATTAACTAATTAAGTCAGCTAGACGCCTAGGCCACGGTCAAGTCCTCACGCAATCCCATAAGCTCCCAAATCAGCTAATCTTTAGTACCTGTCAAATCTGCTCCCCATTATGGTTCATCACAGGTGTTCACGAATACACTGTCAACCACGAGGTTGAGTAGAGACTAAACAAACAACATACTTATCGGCATAAATAAGGACAACAGTGTTAACACAATAATAATAAATCCCGCTCAGTTGTAAAAATCACAGGTTATGGTAGCATCCATAACATTCATCCATCCACAATATACTCCAATCACATCCACTCCTCCAAACTCTGTCTTAACGCTTCCCCAGCTCCGAATGTGCACATCTCCCTAGTAGTGAGCCTACTAGAGAAGAGACTACGAGGGGCGCGCTGATCAGCCGACGCCACAAGGACTAGCGGTTGCTCAGACCGGTCCCTTCAACAAATAACCAAGGACTAGCGGTATATCGGTCCCTTCAAATAATAACCAAGGACTAGCGGTATATCGGTCCCTTCAACAAATAACTCACAAGGACTAGCAGTTCGGTCCCTTCAATCACAATACAGCAATCACCACTACTCATAAGCAAACCAACACCATGTTCTGAACTCCACATCCGTAATCACAATCGCAATATATAAACAACCACATATATGAACAATTAACAAACAGATAAATGTAAGTTGAGTAGGATAATCCCTACCTTTTCGCAAATCTTCACGCAACACCAACGTAGCACAATAATAAAACCGCTCCTCTACAAATTTGAATCCTACATAAATATTTACATATTAATTAATATTAGATTAACTAACTCGTGGCCTATTACAAGTTACGACTTAATTAATAATGTAACTGACTAACAAATAACCCCTTACCTATTATACTCCTATATTTTTCCCCGATTAAACAACCATTAATTAACCAACAACCAGCCACTACCAATAACAAATAGAGTATACCCACTTATTCTCGTTTTTGTTTTATTGATAGCATGACCATCACCATCATCATGTGCTTACCATCATGATACTCATACTACGTACTACACCCCTCGTGTTACTATGTACTACACTCCATACAACCTCATGCTCACACTAGCACGGCAACCTCATCACACTATACGCACCACCATCACGCTCCAACCAGTAGCACGACAATAACCCGTCGCTCGACAACGACCACCACCACAGAGAACACAAAAATACGACGATACTGCAACGACAACTAAACGGCCTGAAAGTCTGAAACTATCACCATTAGGTGTCTTATTATCGAACTAACTCACTACCCGGACTTCGTACAATGAATCAACTCATACAATACCTATAGTTTTAGCGATCCCCCGCCGAAACCGCACAAGAACAGGACCTGTGGCCAGCGTTCCGACACTCCTAGACGACATTAAATCAAGCTCTAATGACTGTAATCAAACCCCTCTCCTATTACCGCGATCAACAAGACAACCCGTCACCATACCCGACTTAAATCTTAATTCCAAACAATCTAAGACAATTGCTAAATAAAAAAGAAAGACGAACGCGTTCTTACCTTATTTGGTTTAGGAACGAGGACGATGAAAAACAAGACGGTTGGGAAAACGGAGATGAAACGATGACGATGATGATAATTGGACGAAGCTAACCTGTCGCGCCTTCCCTCCTCCTCCTCCTTTTGTTTCTCTGTTTTTGGCGATGGTGCGGGGTTTACGGGTGGTTAATTAGGTTTTAGTATTATTTATATGATGTGGGTCAAGGCTATGTGATTACTTAGGGTATTAATAATACAGTTTATTAATATAATATTATACTCGTTGTTCCGTTACGGTTTCATAACTAGTATGGGTAGTTAACTATTTACTAATAAAGTGCTAACTATTGTTCATAGTAATAAACTAGCTAATATTAATGCCAATAATCGACTTCCTTAATCCCACATGACCTATTTAACCATTGTCCTAATTACATATTTCTAATTAACTTAACTACTTTAATCAATAATTAAGACGGGTATTACAATCTTCCCCCGTTAAAAAGAACTTCGTCCCGAAGTTCGCGCATACTATTCCAAACCATTATAATACACACTAAACTGAAATACTATCATTACCTACTCATATCATGAGAACAGTTCACATATTACTTATTTCATATTATTATATACACACACATAAGTAACTATCTTAATTAAACACATGAATGAAACTATAGAAAACTTAAAACCTTTCTAGTATCACAATCTACCCTCATTAAAACAAACTTCGTCCCGAAGTTTACTAGCCAATACTTTACTAAAATACTATTAGTTTCACCAACACGCAATACACTATCAATCTCCCAAGTTTATCTTACTAATCAATCTGAATGCCAACTTATCATTCTACTAATTACCCTTCTCCCCATTTCCTTGCACCATACCAGCTGCTCCAGTTGTCTTTCCTTTGTTGCTTTGGTCACCGCCATTGCCTTGCCCCTGATATGAGCCTCTGCCATAGCCTTGATTTTTATTGTAGTTCCTCTGATCACTCCACTGACCCGAATTCCTATAGCTCCCTTGGTTATCTCCTCTATCTCTATTTCTCGGAGTACTCCTACACTCATATGCTCTATGCCCCATCCTGTTACATGCATAGCATTTCACTAACTTCCCCTCACAATCCTTACCCGGATGATTACTACTACACACTCTACAATTATACACTCTAACTTTCAAACCACGGATCCACCCACTGCCATGTCGCGCTTCCCCACCATTCCCAAATCCTCCTGGTGAGCTAGTTCGAGATTTATTACTACTTCCCTTCTTGTTACCGCTCTCACTCCCTTCACCATTACTCTCAGTCTTTCTTTTCTCCCCCTTCTCCTTCTTCTCCTCTTTCAGCATATCAGCGATCCTCTCTGCATGTCCAGCTCTTTGATAAACATCATCCATGTTACTTGGCTGACCAGCTACAAGCCTCTTCTTAATAGTTGTTGTTAACCCCTTCTCAAACCTTAATGCTAGTATCTCCTCACCGAAGTTCAAATCAGACACATATTCAGCCAACTCCATAAATCTATTGTGATAGCTCTCCACCGTCATCTCATCAGTCATCTTGAATGAATCAAATTCAGCTCTCATCCTACTCCTAATATGTTCTGGTACAAAGACAGCTCTCATAGTCTCCTTAAAACCTTTCCAAGTGATAAAAGGTTCACCACTCTCCCTCCAAGCTTCCCTTAAGACTTCCTTACTACGATTCCACCACAAACCCGCTTTTCCTCTCAAATAGTAAGCAGCTTGATCTACTTGCATCTCCGCAGGACATCCTAGCAACTCAAAAAGGTTATCAAACTCCCTATGCCAATCCCCAAGTAAAGATGGTTCACCTAATCCGTCATATTTCGTCGGGTTGTGTCTTGCAATATTAGCACTCATCTTTCTTTGGATCCTGAATCGACCCCTTAGCCTTGAGTCGCGATCAAACCCTCATTCATAGATATCAAACGATCAATCTCCTCTTGGGACATGGTAGAGGGTGTAGGTGTAGATCTCTTTGGAGGCATGGTTCTATAAAAGTAAAACAAGACAACATAAGTTTCTACCCGAGTAAGGATGGCTTAACATTTTAAATATTCTATACTTACAAAGATAAAGTGTGGTCAATTATATCCTTTCTTACCCCCTTCTTAGGTCCTCCTATCATCACTCCCACCTCCCAACTATCATAGTTTAAGAACTGATAAACATTTATATTAAAATTTTGGTAAAACTTGCGTTGTCAGAAATCAAAGTCAAGCTGTAACTTTCGAAAATCACCATTAAATAACCGTTACATTTCATGTTGAGTTTTTATACTTTACAGAAAATATAAGGAGGTTTCAAACCGTGAGAAAAAGAATCAAACTGAAATCTCATTCAACCATTTTATAAAGATTTTTACAATCCAGTTGGTCCAAATAAAAACCGATCAGTAATTTGTTAAAAACTAGAGTCAACTTGTAAAAATCACTATTAATTGTCAAAAATTTACCTTGGAACATGGCTTATCAATTTGAAAACATATTTGAATCATTTAAAAGCGGAGTTAAAATTATGCAAAAATCTTAAGTACAAATTAAATGAGAAATTTTAGAAAATCACTTGTCGAAAAATTAACTGCACAGGAGTATTCCGATCACTGTCCACTAAAATATTTATTTCTCCCAAACCATAAAACCTTTAAATATGAGACCAACGACATTGGAAAGGTAACTCACTGTGTCAACAATCATAAAAATCTCATCCTTATACGATAAACAGAGGTTACACGAAAACTAAATCAATTAGAGATAAAATCTGATAACTAAAGTTCAACTTCTACATTCCTTTTAACTAGGACACAAGCCCTCATTAACACCCTCCTATACTTGTATCAACCCATCTTGGTCATCAAACTCTTACACACGACTAGTATTTACTCTAAAGCATTCATATGATCATTTTAATCATTTCATAATATTTTAAATAGCTGGTTTCGTGATTCATATAACCGCATATCGCTAGACATGATACTACTATAATCATCCAATCACATAACCAATACCAATTCGACAATTACTTTCATGATCTTGATCAAAACAATTCAACATCAAATCTATATTGCATCCATCCTATTCTCCTTAAAATCAAGGTTACGTCTCGTAACCTCGCTCATCAACGAAAACAATACACATCCAAGGCAACAATTATTCCTAAGAAAATAAACCAAATTCATTTTAAATTATCCCACTCTTCATTATCTCTCAAGATAACCGGTTCGAAAATGGAAGGGCCGGAAGTTTGGTATGAGGGGCCCTACTCATCCCAAGCCTTAAGTGGGCTCCTAACAGTTTCTACCCGGGTTCAGTTTATTAGACACAACCTATATTCATTTATTTTTCATTAGTTAGGCTTGAGGATCGTTTTGCTCTGATACCACTTTGTAACACCCCCGTTTATTTAGGAGCCTTTAGCAAGACATTCCCAATAAATAGGACTGTTACCATCTCGGTTTCCCGAAGTAAATGATACAAATTAAAACAAACCAAAGTACTTTAATAACTTTAACTGACATAATGGTTTTATTACAACATGATTAAACCCAACTAAAATAATAAACAATACAAAATCGCAGCGGAAAATAAAATGAATAGACCATTAATTAAATTATGATTAACTAATTAAGTCAGCTAGACGCCTAGGCCACGGTCAAGTCCTCACGCAATCCCATAAGCTCCCAAGTCAGCTAATCTTTAGTACCTGTCAAATCTGCTCCCCATTATGGTTCATCACAGGTGTTCACGAATACACTGTCAACCACGAGGTTGAGTAGAGACTAAACAAACAACATACTTATCGGCATAAATAAGGACAACAGTGTTAACACAATAATAATAAATCAAGCTCAGTTATAAAAATCACAGGTTATGGTAGCATCCATAACATTCATCCATCCACAATATACTCCAATCACATCCACTCCTCCAAACTCGTCTTAACGCTTTGACTCGAATGTGCACATCTCCCTAGTAGTGAGCCTACTAGAGAAGAGACTACGGGGCGGCGATGATCAAGCGACGCCACAAGGACTAGCGGTTGCTCAGACCGGTCCCTTCAACAAATAACCAAGGACTAGCGGTATATCGGTCCCTTCAAATAATAACCAAGGACTAGCGGTATATCGGTCCCTTCAACAAATAACTCACAAGGACTAGCAGTTCGGTCCCTTCAATCACAATACGGCAATCACCACTACTCATAAGCAAACCAACACCATGTTCTGAACTCCACATCCGTAATCACAATCGCAATATATAAACAACCACATATATGAACAATTAACAAACAGATAAATGTAAGTTGAGTAGGATAATCCCTACCTTTTCGCAAATCTTCACGCAACACCAACGTAGCACAATAATAAAACCGCTCCTCTACAAATTTGAATCCTACATAAATATTTACATATTAATTAATATTAGATTAAATAACTCGTGGCCTATTACAAGTTACGACTTAATTAATAATGTAACTGACTAACAAATAACCCCTTACCTATTATACTCCTATATTTTTCCCCGATTAAACAACCATTAATTAACCAACAACCAGCCACTACCAATAACAAATAGAGTATACCCACTTATTCTCGTTTTTGTTTTATTGATAGCATGACCATCACCATCATCATGTGCTTACCATCATGATACTCATACTACGTACTACACCCCTCGTGTTACTATGTACTACACTCCATACAACCTCATGGTCACACTAGCACGGCACCCTCATCACACTTTACGCACCACCATCACGCTCCAACCAGTAGCACGACAATAACCCGTCACTCGACAACGACCACCACCACAGAGAACACAAAAATACGACGATACTGCAACGACAACTAAACGGCCTGAAAGTCTGAAACTATCACCATTAGGTGTCTTATTATCGAACTAACTCACTACCCGGACTTCATACAATGTATCAACTCATACAATACCTATAGTTTTAGCGATCCCCCGCCGAAACCGCACAAGAACAGGACCTGTGGCCAGCGTTCCGACACTCCTAGACGACATTAAATCAGGCTCTAATGACTGTAACCAAACCCCTCTCCTATTACCGCGATCAACAAGACAACCCGTCACCATACCCGACTTAAATCTTAATTCCAAACAATCTAAGATAATTGCTAAATAAAAAAAAAGACGAACGCGTTCTTACGTTATTTGGTTTAGGAACGAGGACGATGAAAAACAAGACGGTTGGGAAAACGGAGATGAAACGATGACGATGATGATAATTGGACGAAGCTAACCTGCCGCGCCTTCCCTCCTCCTCCTTTTGTTTCTCTGTTTTTGGCGATGGTGCGGGGTTTACGGGTGGTTAATTAGGTTTTAGTATTAGTGATATGATGTGGGTCAAGGCTATGTGATTACTTAGGGTATTAATAATACAGTTTATTAATATAATATTATACTCGTTGTTCCGTTGCGGTTTCATAACTAGTATGGGTAGTTAACTATTTACTAATAAAGTGCTAACTATTGTTCATAGTATTAAACTAGCTAATATGAATGCCAATAATCGACTTCCTTAATCCCACATGACCTATTTAACCATTGTCCTAATTACATATTTCTAATTAACTTAACTACTTTAATCAATAATTAAGACGGGTATTACATTTTCACCCATTTAGCTCCACATTAGCCAAAAATAGCCTTTGAACCATTAGCTACACCCAAATTAAGCCTGCCAGTCTGTGACACCCCGCGATAAAGCGGAAAATATAACTTATAAATTCAAGCGGAAAATAGGGAATTTTTGAAACTTTTAAAATTTAAACGCGGTTTTATTAAAATACCAAACACAAACAAAGAATGCGGAAATAAAGTTTTAATTATATAAACGTGATAGTCAAGGTGAGGGAAAAGATATCCCCCGAATGACAATACAATAAAAGGTGAGTCTAAACAATCGTAATAAACCGACTAAAAGGCCAAAGTGCTCGCTAGCTCACACATGTCTTCACCCCATGAATGCACCAACTAATACTTGTCATTCATGTAAACATGAACGCGCCACGGTCGGTGGGGAGTAACTCAAAGTTCTCCCACCACAAAATGTCAAAACAAACATAACAAGGAACTAAAACAGGTAAGTCATATAAGACACATATAAAAGATAAGAGTATCAAGTTTATATGTAAACATGGCAATTAACTGAGATGGAACAAGTTAGGCCAACATTAGCATAATAAAGATTCAACTGTTCACGGGAGACCATTAAGTAATATGAAAGACAAGAATACGGTCATTTATGCAAAAGTACGCATTTCAAGAAATTACAACATAGATATGAGATTAGAATCCGAATCATGTGAAGCAGTTAAGTAAGGGATCAACCAATGCAAATTACAAGAATAGAAACCGTAGCCATTATTTGGAAAACCACTTAGCAAACATTGCACGGGACGTGACTACTAATGTCACATTCATACTTATGGCTTGCATCTCACCATAAGAACGGATGGGAACATCAATCCCGACGATCATATCGCAACTAGAGGGCTTATAGCTCACCCCTAGTATCCGATAGGACCAAGACAAACAACACAAGGCATCACTCTTACCTTGAAAGACAAATACCAATAACTATAACCAAGCAAGACCTTTACTACTCATATATCAAAATATAATTCCCCTGGTAGGACGACAGTGGTACTCCCAAGACTCCATCCTAGTCTAAATCGGCGGACTCTCGGGACAAGATGAGTTCCCGATTCGACATGCGGCGAACGGTCCGCATCCAAGACTCGAAGACAGATCGGAAATCGAGAACCCACAATCGGCAGGACAGTCCGAAAGAGGCGTAAAGATAAGTCAAGCAATACGGTATAGCATAAAGGCATTATCAAACGAATACGACTCAACCAAGCGATACGAATCAACTTGGAAAGAGACTACTACATGTAATGAACCGATGAGAATCCAAGTGAGACATTTCATGCCAAATCATAATCATGAATATGAATAAGTAACCCATTTCTTCAATATTTGTCACTTGAATAAAAATGTAAACAAACGGAGATGAACCATTTATAATAAGCAAAACAAGCATCCAATTATAACTGACTCAATTTAATTAAACAAGTAGAATAATTCACTCACATTTGAGATACGATAAATAAATGAGAATGAACGGATTAAAAATTCATATTATAGGTAAGTAAGGCATTTCATCAATATTTTGACTTGAATAAATAATAAATTCCACATTTATGATTAATGTGAGAAAAATATATGAACGGACGATATTTAACGAACTAAGTTATATAGAGCATGAGACGGGAATTAAATAAATCAAACACGGATATAAACCGACTCAATAAGGCACGCAACACGAGGTTAGGCCACGGCTCAACCATGGCCATACCTCTACACGTGACTAGGGCCACAACCGACCAGCCTTAGCCACTGCCTAGGCCGCTGTGTAGGCCAAACAGGCCACTGCCTAGGCCAGGCAGGCCATGGCCAGGCCACTGCCCAGGCCACAAGGCCACTGCCCAGGCCACTACCAGCCTCTGCTCAGGCTGCAACCACCGTCAAAATAGGTTGCTAAAGCAGCCGTGTACAACACCTACAATGCTATCTTTTTCTCGTCTGAGAGCAGTCCCAAACAGCACAGATTTGTGCCCAAAAATAGTACCCAAACACGCCCTATTCTTGTCCTAAAACAGTCCCATAAACGCATACAACCCGTCCCCAAAACTGTCCCGAAGAGCCTGCAAAGTTGACTCAAAACAGTCCCAAAATAGTATACATGTATCGACCAATACAAATCTGACTACTTAAGACGTGCCATAACAGTCCCGAGAAATGCAAACAACTAGTCCCCTAAACTCAACATGTAATCGTCTCAAAACTCATCACAAAACCTGCATTTTTAAGCACCAAAACCGGTCCCAGCAACGTACCATTTTCACGACTAAAAAAAAGGTCCCGAATGCCCTATAAAAGCGTCTCAAGGAAACCCAAAAACAGTCCCGACAACTTACACCAGCTATCCCAAAACAACCCGCGCGAGCAACTCAAAATAGTCCAATGCGATTTAAGACCGCTAAAAAATGCCATTGCACCCGCATAAAGCGGTCAAAAACGACTGCAATCCGCCCTCACAAACAGACTCAAAACACTCCCAAAATAGCATTATATAGTCCCTGAGTGACCTGCACAAAACGACTCAAAACAGTCCTAAAATACATAAAACCCGTCCTCTAAACTCGACATGTATCCGCCTCAAATTCGGCTTTTAATACCTCCATTCCGACTGACCACAACACTACACCAACCGGACAAAGATGGTATTCCAAAACAGTCCTTAAATCACCATTTTTTTACGACTAAAAACAGTCCCGAAAACGCAATACAAAACCGTCCAATTTTGACCATTATTACCACAACAACAACCAACTCATACAAGTAATTAACCATGGAGCTAAAGACTCGATTTTTCCTAAGTAAACACAATCAGGGAGTAAGATAAACAACATACAAGCATACATATGAAATAGACGAATCACATAAACACGTAATATTGACATAATGTCGAGTAACCTATCACCGTTACCTTTTTTGCTCTCCTAAACGACAGAGGAATCGCTCAAGGATGATCTTAAACCCAAAAATGGAAGAAATTAGACCAAAATCCGAATCCCTTGTAAGACGGCCGTTCTGAAATAAGACGAAAGCTTGGCTCTTTCTTACATACAAAGAAGGAGGATGAGAAGGGGAAGCTATTGATGCAAAAATTATCGAATTTGGTTAAGAAACGGAAAAGAAATCGGAGGTTAAGGGTCGGTTAAAAATGGCGTATGAAGGCTTGTATTTTGTGTGCTGGAAATTATTGTTGTTGTTGTGCTGATGAAACGAAAAGGAAAGGGGGAAAAGCAAAGGGTGGGGACGGGTGATAATAATAATAATAATAATAATAATAATAATAATAATAATAATAATAATAATAATAATAATAATAATAATAATAATAATAATAATAATAATAATAATAATAATAATAATAATAATAATAATAATAATAATAATAATAATAATAATAATAATAATAATAATAATAATAATAATAATAATAATAATAATAATAATAATAATAATAATAATAATAATAATAATAATAATAATAATAATAATAATAATAATAATAATAATAATAATAATAATAATAATAATAATAGAAGAGATATTTTAAAAGTAGAGTGTAAGAGAGTGTGTTGTCGGAATCGGGTTGGTCCGAATTGAAATAGTTTTATAAGAGAAATGCGACGATCTTGCTAGACGGAAATGTGTCTATAACTTAAGACGGAAAACTATTATTATCATCACAATTATTATTATCCGACTCAAATATTTATTTTATATAAACAAGCTTGTAAGAATGTAAATTTTATAAAATTTATGTTCAAAAGGAGGTTAATTAAATTAAATAATTTAAAAATATGAAATAAAGTAATCGAACGGTTAAATAAATTTTAAATGTCAGAATGAGAAATTTGCGGGTGTTACACAGTCAAGCTAGTTTAGTATAATTTTTGTGGTATGATTTTTATTGATGCGAGTTTGGCCCGTTTATCATTTTTATGGAGTTGGTAGAAAAAGAAAGAAACGTGGGCAGGAAAACGAGAAAAAGAAACGTGGAAAAGAAAGAAAAAAAATGAAAATGGAAAAAAAATGAAAAAAACGTGATCAGTGAAAAAAAAAGAAGGAAAGAAGATAAAGAAAAGAATTTGAAATAGAAAAGAGACCGTATTAAAAAAGGGAAGTTTGTGACGGTCTTATTCCTCCGTTCTTATTTATATCTTTTTGAGGAGATTATGTATTGGGTAGTGAGTTTTGTGCCAACGAAGGGCACTTGTGTTTGATTTTTAGACAGCTGAGAATCGGATGGTCGTAAATGGTCATGTTTAGGTGCTAGCTTGACACTTTACCTCCACATTTCCATAATCTGTTTTGCCTTTTCTTACCTATAACCTCACTTTCACATATCTTTTGTAAGCCCTCGGCTGTGACGGACATTGTTGGTTGGAATGTATGTATGGTACTTGAATCGTCTATCATTTTTGTTGCATGCATGTTATGTATGTCGCAGTTTAGGTGAGTGACTGTCTTCTCTTTCTCTCTTACATATATACTTTCACCCTTTGCTTCATGAGAGAAGAGTGACCCGTGAGAGTCCGATTTTTATGGTCTCGCAAGGTCCACAGGTCAGCTTATTTATAGACATCATACAACTCGTTTGCGTATTGATTTCTTGTAGTCAGAATCGTTAATTTCGATTGCATTAAATGGTTTAAGTGGACAAGTTATAGCTAGCTCTGAATTTTCATATCCGTTCCATTAGTTTGCATTTAGTTTACTCGAGGACGAGTAAAGGTTCAGTTTAGGGAGATTTGATACGTGCAATTTATATAGACTTTTTAGCCCTTTATTGCACGCATTTCTATGCTATTTGTATCGCTTTGTATTGCAAAATGCCCCGAATTGACTACTTTGGTTTGTTTCGTCTTAATTACAGAAATGGATCCCAAAAGTAGTGGAATCGCATCTTATTCGTCCCATTTAGCATGCATTGTAAGAAGACGGAGATTTAGAGCGAGAGTCGTACCTCGGAATGCGTGAAGGAAGGTCTTATGATGCTGCCAAGACAAAGTCAAGGATGATCTTAGTGGAAAGTGCTCGATCGAGATGTTCTGGAGTCCGATCGAGTGTTTTGGCAGAAGCTGAAGGTCGATCGAGTGATTTATATGCTCGATCGAAATGTGCTAAACTGGAAGAGTTTGATCGAGAGGACTTTTTGTTCGATCGAACAGATTTGCTGGAGAAGTCCTCGATCGAGTGGTCGGAAAGGACTCAATCGAGGGGTTTGCTATGTTACACGGGTTGACTGATTCGTGTTTAGGTTTATTTTTGTAAAATTACACTTCCATATATAAGGAAGTCATAATTAGGTCTAAACAGACTTCTCTACTTCTTAATCACTGCTTAATCTCTTAGCTACTCTTAATCACTTCTGAACTGTTCTTAATCACGTACCTTTGCTCTTAATTACTGCGGATTGTTCTTTACGCCGGATTCTTTGGATTGTAATCTTTTTTCCCTCTTAATCTTTATCTAATACTTTGCTTGCCCTTATTTTTCATTCTCTTATTATTATCCTTGCGTTTGTTTGTTTATGCTTAATCTCAATTTCTCTACTATGTCTTCCATTAGCATCGTCATGATTATTGATATTATCATTAATCTCAAAAATATGAGTAGCTAATCTCGTCATGTTAGGATTTGGGGATCCATGATATTGTTGAGACGATGTAGTAAATAGACTAGATGATTTACCTATGAGAATCAGTGACCTTAGCAATACAACTGTAACATATTTAGGTGAGTGCACGCTTCTAAATAACATTAATTTGGTTAACTTTGTTCCTGGATCGGAAGATTGGAATAAACATACCTGCTATGAACAGTAGACTACCCTAATGAGGACGGAAGTTAAGTTAGTGGAAATCTAGGGTGGATAGTGGACCGGAAGGACCTTTCCCTTGCCCTTCTCACAGTAGATTGTCTAGGCTATTTATGACTGAGTCGATAAACTGCCATGGTGAACCGAAATCCTGACATACTTCTTTTATCTAATCACCTATCTACTATTTTCTTGCTTTATTGCTCTTGCTTTATTTATCCTGCCCTTTAATCTTTAGTAGTTTTAGAAACCAAATTCAAAACCCCCCATTTGTGACTTAGATAGACGGACTTACAGATAGATACCTTACCTCCCTGTGGATATCGACCGTACTTATCACTAGCTTCTGTTAGTTATATTTAGGTATTTATTTTTGGTACATAACGACCGTATCAACGATCTGTGTAAAACCCACTCGATCGAGCACCACAACCCACTCGATCGACTTGAGGCCACTCGATCGAGTTGCCCACTTACTCGATCGAGTGCCTCGACTCCAGAACCTGACCAGAATGCATCCAAAAACGAACTCGACCGAGCCACCTCCTTACTCGATCGAGCTTACCCCACTCGATCGTGTGCCCTAACCTACTCGATCGAGTGACCAAACACAGACTACTACCCAGAAACGTAAAACAAACCACTCGATCGAGTCACACCCACTCGATCGAGTCACTCACCTACTCGGTCGAGTGCCCCCCACTCGATTGAGTTATGCTGACTCGTATACTACCCGCATGCGTATCTCAACACTATCCACCAGCTATGTTATATACAAAACGACAAACGACAACATAACACTTTATATATATCTATACATATATATATCACAAAAACAATCCTACTCCACATGTTTCTAAAATGCCACGTTATAAAACATTCAGCATACATTTCCCGCTATACAATCATCATACACATTCATACTACTCATCATCTTTCACCATTACATTCCCCATTCTCCACATGCATTCATCCACCAATTCACACAACACATTACTATATATATATATATATATATATATATATATATATATATATATATGTATATATGTATATATATATGTATATATATATATATATATGTACATATATATATATACATATATATATATATATATATATATATATATATATATATATATATATATATATATATATATATATATATGTACATATATATATATATATATATATATATATCTATATATATATATATATATATATATATATATATATATATATATATATATATATATATATATATATATATATATACAACACACAAGGTAAACACATAACGATCCCGACACACACCCCATAGTGACCGGTTCAAAGTTGTAGGGCGAGATCGCGACTTTAGGACGTCTCTCAAGTTTTTGAATTAGCTCCTAAAAACTCCTACCCGGGTTCATTTTATTTATGACTCCCTAAGTTCATTAGGTTCATTAGTTACAGGTTCCAAAATCGTCGCTCTGATATCACTTTGTAACACCCCCATACTCCAAGTGCCTTACCAGGACTACTTAAGGCATGGAAGTACTACCATCTCGGTTATCCGAGGTAATGAATATAAAATAGACCATAAAGAAACGTACTTTAATAATTAATTATAAAGTGATACAAAACCAAATACCAAAACTGATAAAGTAAAACACAAATGTTCTCAAATTGTCAAACCAACTAAACAAGATATAAAAATGTTCGACACGGCGGAAGACTTCTAAGACTGCTCGTGATGACTCGACCCAGCTATCTCATGCGCATCAACTCATGCCTTCTCAATAACTACTCACCATCCCTGAAGGGATCACCACAATTTTTAAAACATTTAAACGGGGTCAGTACCGATTACACAAAACAAAGAACTGCAATAAACCAACATTACAATCCAATCCACTAAACCAAACTCCGTCACATCACCACACTTCTGACTACACACTAAACTGTGTAGTCCAGCCAGAATACTCGTCGCAACAAGTATTCCACACCGCTAGTTGGGGACCGCAACCGTTCCCACCTAAGCCACGTTCATCTAATCCGAGCGATAAACCCATTTTCCTTAATATGCACATCCCCTCCTGTGGCGGGTTCCACAGAGGGCGAATCAAGGGTGTGAAGCCACTCCCGCAAGTGACTCCACTCAGCCGAGGACGCACCTCGCAAACTACAGACAATTATACGATAATCACATTACACAACCAATAATCACTAAATCAGATTCCAATGCCAATACGATATGATATACAACAACACCATCAACAACAACAACAACAACAACCATCTAATCAATACTGAGTAGGGAAACCCTACCTGGAATAGCAATCACACGAGACCGTCTAGCAGCTAATCAAAACTTCTCCTCTACGAATCCTCCTCCTATAACATGTATACATACAATTACTGTAACACCCACGAATTTCCCATTTTGACAATTAATTTATTAAACCGTTTGATTACGTTATTTTATATTTTTGAATTATTCAATTTAATTCATTTTATTTCAAACACGATTTTTATAAAAGTAATATATAAAATCTCATTTATATAAAAATACGTATCATTAAATTATATTCTTAAGGCATAATTTATATAAGAATATATGTATACATATTTTTAGTCGAACAGTAATAATAGTGAAAATAATAGTAACAGTAATAAATTCCGTCTTAAGCTATAGACATATATCCGTCTAGCAAAGATCTTCATATTGCTCTTATAAGGCTAATTTAATTCGGACCAACCCGTTTTTGACAACACATCACTCTCACCTACCCTTACACTCTACCTTTATATATTATTATATATATTATATATTATTATTATTATTATTATTATTATTATTATTATTACTATATATTATTATTGTTGTTATGATATCCGTCCCCACCCCCTACTTTTTCCCTTCCTCTTTCGAAACACTTATAAGCAACAACAACGACATCCCTGCAACAACAACAAAAACGGACCAAAACACCATTTTCGTCACCTTCAACCTCAGATCCCAACCTCTTTTCTCAACCTTTTTCCATAATTTTAATACCATTTTCTTCCTCTTGCCTTCCTCCTTCTTTCAAGGTAAGAAAGTTTCAGTTTTGCTGTGGTTTCGAAAATTTCGTCTTAAATGACAACTCAGTTTCTTATCTTAAACGACTCGTTTTTCCTCCTTTTAGCTGAAGACTTTGAAGACTGATGAGAGGCTCGTATTTTTAGATGTTTTCCTCAGAAATTTGAGAAGCTAAGGTAACGGTGATAGGTTACTCGACAAATGTCGAAATTTCCGTCCTTTGTGTTGTTTTATATGCTCTTGTTTGATAAAGTTTGGTTCTTTATATTTTTCTCATTGGTATGGTAAATTTCGTCTTATATTGGTGTTTGTATTGGACTGTTTTGAGCCTGAATTCTGTTTTGAGTTTCGTTACTTGAGTTCGGTTTACGGCTCGCTTAGACGGGTGGTTGTGGTTGAGTTGATGCTAATTTTAGGACAGTAAAACACTGATTTTAGGACGTGTTGTACCCTGTGTTTGGAGTTGGTTTTCATACAGTTTTTGGGACTGTTTCGAGATAATTTTGCAGTTATATGAGGACTGTTTTGGTACCTGTTGCGGTGCAGTTCTATGCAACATTCGGGATATTTTGGGACAGTCGAAGTCGGGTTGCGGGTGGGCTGTCGTGGGGCAGTATTCGTAAGTCAATTTGGGGTTATGTTGGGTGTGGGTATATGCGAACTTAGCAGTTTTGGTCCCGTCTCAGGTATGCTTACAAGTGTGGCTGTCACTTGAGAGATTTCTGTCTTAATTATGCTTTAAAATCCGTCTTAAGTCACTGTGTCGCTGCTTGTCTCGTATCGGTTGTTAGCGGGTATATGGTGGCTGTCCAGGTGTGCGTAGGTGGCTTCCTTGAGTCGTAAGGTCGTCGTAAGTTTCCATCTCATATAAGCTCTTAACTTAGTTTCGTCATTTACTTGTATGGTGGCTTCGGGTAAGTTCTTGTGGTGACAGTGTTGGCTACGGCGCGTGTCTGACCGTGGGGACAGGAGTTGCTTTGGATTTTGGACCGGTGACCGGCCGTAGGCTGGCAGCGTGGCCATGACCTGGTTGCTTGGGTTAGTCTCGGGCAGGGTATACAATCATAAGCCATGCCCCTGTTTTCTTTTCTTCCTTCCCCTTTTTGTTTTATGATTGGGTGTATTTGATATCTTGGCTGTTCACTTTTGATACCAACAGGCCACATAGAATTATAGCTTGTCAAATTGGGCTGGGTTATGCTTTTGGATATTGGGCTAGTTTATAAAATGGTGTGGTCTCATGAATATTTTGTTTGCGGTTATTTAAGTTTTATCAAGTGTTTTGTATGATGTAATTCGTTAAATGTCGTTCATTTATATGTTTTCCTCACATGACTTATAATCTTGGAATGCATTATTTAATTATCTCACTTATATATGAAATGACGTGTTTTCATTTTAATATGAGACCAATTTAATTATTTATGCCTTGTACGTAATAAATTGTTTATCTCACATTTGAGTCATTTATAATCAAATTCTTGTTTTACTTATTATAAATAGTCCGTTTCCATTTATTTACATTCTTTTTGTTATTCAAGTGACAAATGTTGAAGAAATGGGTTACTTACTCATATTCATGAATATAATATAGCATGAAACGTCTTGCTTGGATTATCATCGGCTCATTACATTATTAGTCTCATTCCAAGTTGACTCGTATCGCTTGGTTGAGTCGTATTCTTATGACAATTCCTTTATGCTATACCGTATTGCTTAACTTATCTTTACGCCTCTTTCGGACTGTCCTGCAATTGTGAGTTTAGCTCATATCTTCCGCCTCTTTCGGACTGTCATGCCGATTGTGGGTTCTCGATTTTCGATCTGTCTTCGAGTCTTAGATGCGGACTGTTCTGTCGCATGTCGAATCGGGAACCGTTCTGTCCCGAGAGTCTGGCCAAATTTAGACTAGGACTGAGTCTTGGGAGTACCATTGTCATCCTACTAGGGGAGTTATATATTTATATATGAGTAGTAAAGGTCTTGCTTGGTTATAGATATTGGTGTTTGTCTTTCAAGGCAAGAGTTATGCCTTGTGTTGTTTGTCTTGGTCCTATCGGATACTAGGGGTGAGCTATAAGCCCTCTAGTTGCGATATGATCGTCGGGATTGATGTTCCCATCCGTTCGTATGGTGAGATGCAAGCCATAAGTATGAATGTGACATTAGTAGCCCCGTCACGTGGAATGTTTGCTAAGTGTTTTTCCAAATAATGGCTACGGTTTCTATTTTAGTAATTTGCATTGGTTGATCCCCTACTTAACTGCTTCACATGATTCGGATTTGGTGCATTTATGGATTGAAGACATGTGTGAGCTAGCGAGCACTTTGGCCTTGTAGTCGGTTTATTAGGATTGCTGAGACTCACCTTTTATTGTATTGTCATTCGAGGGATATGTTTTCCCTCACCTTGACTATCACGTTTGTATAATTTAACCTTTATTTCCGCAAATCTTTATTTGTGTTTTGGATTTTAATGAACCTGCGCTTTAAATTTTAAAAGTTTCAAAAATTTCCTAATTTCCACTTGAATTTATAAGTTATGTTTTCCATATTATCGCGGGGGTTCACAGTTGGTATCAGAGCCTAGGTTGCTCCCGTCGCACACACGTGTACCGCAAATTTAAATTTGAACTCTACCTTGAATAATAAATGAGAAATGGGTAGACTTAAGGACCTAAGGTGGTATTCTTTAGTGTGTTTGCTCTTTGTTAGGTTCTAACATGTTTATTGATTGTCATTTAATAATTGTTGTGCCCTTGGATCAATGACCGTGGGCTTACCTACGTGAAGATCAAGATTTGGCGCCTATTGCCGGGAATTAAAGATTCGTTCAACCTTTGAAGAATGCGTCTACTTCCCCGAAGATATCCCTCATTCGTTGTGTACCTTGCGTTATTCTTTACTTCTTGATGCTTATTTCTTTTTCTAAACCCTCTTTTCTTTTTCCTTGGAAGTTACTCTTGTACCTCCCAACTTGTCCTTGTTCCTTGCTTATCCTCCCTTAACGCCTTGTAGATATTTCCCTTTCTTTTGTGAAATGTTAACCTTGGTTGAAAAATTTGACTTTTGTGGAGTTTGTTTGTGGTTAACCGATAACCCTGGTTTTAAGAGGTTGTGATATCAGAAAGACTTAGGTAATGTGGTGAGACATACTTAGTGATTCTTATACCTAGTTTATTGATAAAGTGAGTAGAATTGATTGGTGGATTCTGTGTGTTAAGTGTGAGTTGCTTATGATACTAAGGTTATAGAACCTGGCCTTGTTGTTTATACTTGGAATTTGAGAACTTGGTAACTCGAGTATTGTTGCTTGGGGTTTTGATATGGAGTAGAGTTTATGATGAGAACTTGGAAGGAAACACCTCTAGGACGTTGTTGGCCATTGGTGATGCAAGTGTTACATGGAAATATGAGGACTACTCTCTATGATTTGCACAAAATGCTTGTGCAAGCCAAGAGAGACATGGGTCTAAATGTTAGATCAACCAAGGATGTGCTCGTTATTAACAATAAGATCAAAAGGAAGTTTAAAAAGAGTGCAACCAAGACTAAGAAACCCACTCCCTTCAAGGGAAAAGGAAAAGCTATTGAGAAAATCTCTTCCAAAAGAGGTGCTACTTCCGACGACAAATGCCATTATTGTAATGGCGTAGGATATTGGAAGAGGAATTGCCTGAAGTATCTTGGAGATCTCAAAACTGGAAAGATTGTTCCAGTAGGTAATATATATATATATATATATATATATATATATATATATATGTATGTATATATATAGATATGTATAACTAAACAAAAAATTTGGATTTTATTAACAAAATATAAAGTTAATGTAAAAAAATACAATTAGGTATACTAAAATGACTATAGATGCACGAAAATCAATACTAGGTGCATGAAAATTGTTACATGCATGAAAATGATTACTAGGTGCATGAAAATATCAGGCTCTACGTGCACGAAAACGAGTTCTAGGTGCGTGAAATTTGTTAGATACATGAAAAATGAGTACTAGGTGCATCAAAATTAATAAAATGTTTCTCGTCTCGATTCCGGTCAATAATTTACTATTTTTGGACCAAGAAATATTTTATCTAGACATAAAATTCTATGCTGAATCCAAATATGTCATCATTTTTTAGAAAAAAAATCATTAAGGTGGAGTTCTCACGGTTCTCACTATGTAGGTGGTTCTCATAGGATCCCAAATCTATATATATATATATATGTATATATATATATATATATATATATATATATATATATATATGTATATATATATATATGTATGTATATATATATATTTCTCCCTATCATTCATGTTTTGATTTCAATCTCAACTTTGGTATTTGGATACAAGTTGTGATTCTTACCCTTTTTTAATTGTATTTAAGGGCATCCGAGCAAAGACAAAGGCAAAGACAAGCAAGCCTAAGGAGGCTCTTCAAGGGAAGCTAGAGTAGCCGCCCATAGTAGAAGACCTATGGAAGCTTGGCCCTTATTTTGATTGTCTTCTCTTTATTGTTGTATTTTTTTGAAATGTTGTTTTAGAACTTCTTAAAATTTCCTTGTTTGGCATGGAAATTGGTTTATTTCCTTTTGTTTTTCAAACACAATGGTTATATTTGGATTTTGGTGACTTGGTTTTCAACCCAAGTCACTCTTTTATGGAATTTCTTTCTTCTAAAAACTTGTCATTATACACTTTTACATCAAAAACATAAATTGTATTGACTTAAATTGATCATAAAATAATTACAACGATTGGATCATTCTAATGAGTTCATAAGCTATGAATTTGATTCTCCCTCATGCTTTTATGACTAAATATCACATCTTATTTGATATAAGAAAGAACGATTGTAAAGTCAAATAGAGCTATTTGAACTCAAAGTAGGGAATTCAACAAACCAATTGGCTACACCACTTATTACTAAGACTTGTAACCACTTATAAGACTCCATACGAGCTATGGGAGGGCTTAAGACCCTTAAATTGTATAAGACATGGATATGAGTCCAATCCTTTACTTTATAAGGACTAGTCTATCTTGAAGCTAGATTACAATGACTTTACAAAAGGGTCATCAATTAAGGTTATCATGTGCGATACTTTCTTCCTTCACAATCATAAGTATGAAATTGTTTGTTGCTCATAAGGCTATCTTTTGAGAAAAATAGATGTATTTTTCAAAAGATAGAGTGGGAGTAAATTAGCAACAAACATAAAACTAGTTAGGAACTAGTGAGGAGACCAAAAGAAAGTTTTCTTAGGTAACTAGTGAGGAGACCAAAAGAAAGCTTTCTTAGGTGAATCTTCAGACTAGTGAGGAGACCAAAAGAAAATGTTCTTCATATAATAAGATTATGAAGTGGTTGTATCAAGTAATTTCAATTCAATTTTACATAAGAGCCTTATGAACCAAAGTGAAATTTGTGCAAAAGGATAGTTTTATATAGAGTTGCATAGATAGACATAAAGATGTCTACAAAGCTAAGTTAACATGTAACTATGCTAAGATCCATGTCATCATTGCCACACCTCATAGTGTGTATGATCAAGTTAGATGTTAAAACCAATTTCTAAATAGGTATTTAGAAAAGGGTATGTGTACGACATAAGCACAAGGTTTTAATTAACACTCATAGATTGCAATGATCATTTCAATCATGTGATAAGAAAATAGATTTTTTGCTCGAGTTGTCGAGAACCCATGTGTATACATGGATTTGAGTGGGAGTCAAAATTGCCACGTTTAAACATGAAGTTCAGTGAGAGAAATTGTCTTCCATGTTAATGTCATATTTCTCATTGAGAATGACATGCTAACACTACCATCAACAAAGGAGTATTTTGGTTTTCAATTCTCGATGAAAGAAGACATGATGCATTCTACAATTCTAAAACTACTATAACATAGGGAATTTTAGATTGGCACTTAGATAAGTATCTTATATTTATTAGATTCTTTATCTGTTTAATATAAACAAGGTTGAGGAGGTTATTCATATTGATGAAAGTGGAATTACTATGATAGAGTCATAGTCATTCACTGAACCTAATGAGTTGTTGATCACATGAAATCGATTTCTAATGTTTCCGCCATTAGAACGATCATGTTTGCCATTATATGCACATGCCCTGATGAATCATATGCTTGGAGCATGATAAGTCAATGACAAGTGATTTCATATGAAGGTCATTAGAAAGCCTTCAAGAACATACATTAAAATTCTTGAGGAGAACGAAGGATTCGTTCTTATGTTTGGATGACATACTGAGTTGTGTGTTGAAGGTTTGCACAAACTCTAGTTTCCAAACATATAAGGATTTGTCGAAATCCTAGGATGATTTTATTGACTTAGGAGTAAGTGACTAGAAAAATGTTTTAGTATCAACCATTGCAAGTTCTACAAACAGAATCTGAGTACATTGTGGTAAGATGGTTAACATAGGGACTATGAGTATATCCCTCTACCAAAGATCTCATCACAAGTTATATGATAACAGTGGGAGCATCTTTCAAGTTAAAGAGCCCAAGTCTAGAAATATGTCTAGACACCTACTTAGATAAATTCATGTTATTAGAAATAACATCGAATAAAAGGAAATAGCAATTCATAAAGTTGGAATGTATGGATACATGGATACATGGTATATCCATTTGCCAAGCTTTTATTGCAATTTAAACTAGTGTAAAATGTACACTATAGATTATAAGATATGAAGTAGTAATAAGGTATTGACTATTCATATATGATAATTGTATTTAACGTTCGAGTTTCTTTAAACTCATCCATTACCTTGTTATATCCAAATGGGTTGTTGAGACAATATTGAACCCCATTGAAGTGAACTGGATTGACATAGTATTCGCCCCTAGTTACTTATAGAAGGTGACATCTTGAAGTGACTAGAGTGTGATGCGATTGATGGCAAGTTCAAGTGTCATAGGGTCATATGGGATGACTAGTCGATCACATAGACAGCCTGTATGGGACACTCTGTCGGGCAGTGACCGCTTATAGAGTTCTGGAAATTCATTAAGCCTGGTCGTGGCGAAAGCTACTCTAGTATTCTTATGAGTCAATTCTTTTGACTAGAGACTATTCGCCCAAGATGGAACAAGTTTCTGATCGGCTTTGATTTATGCTCTATGACTATCGTAACTGAAGTCAAATGAGTATATTTTGGGTCATAATGAACTGTGGCTATACAAAGGGAATAGTGCGATAGGAATTGTCCACCCCTTGGTCAGGGTTGTGTAAAATATCAAGGTCACTCGAGGAGTAGGGAACTGAAATGCATGCCCACGCTTGGATGGTATCCACGGTAGATAATTCCGGTCAAACAGTTACTCTCCAGATCGAGGAAACCGCTCTAGATATGATCAAATGCAAGTACGACCTGCAAGACACCTTGCATTGAATGGAAGATTGTAATAGGACAAGAGAATTGGTGACTCACACTTGTCTCAGACAAGTGGAAGATTGTTGCAGTAAGTGTCCTCAACAATAGTGCGATCACATGTTTAAATCTCATGATAAGAATACGCAAGGGATGATTCAATTATTTAGTCAACTGATCAACATTAATCGGTAATGATTGGCTAACTAGAGTTTGACATTACTGTCGTTTGACGGTGGTGGTCAGTTGATCCCTTAAGGTCACACCTATAGGACAATTCCATTAATAGATAAGTTAATTAATTGTATATCGATATAAGTTAATTAACTCCTTAAAATTGAACAATTTATTTTGTGAGTGAGAATACGTATCTTATTGTAATTCAATTAAATAAGATTCGTTTTAGTAATTAAAATGTTTTTATTACTAAAATTGATTATTGTTTATGAAACAATTGAGATAAGAATGAATAGTTAATTATAATTACAAAATATTGTGAATTATATTAACCTGACCAATTTTATACACAAGTAATTATGAATTACTAGTAAATTTGGTATTTGTAATTTAATTAATTTATATAATGATATTTAATTGTTAAATATGCATTAAATTGATTAATAACATGTTACATGCTACATGTGACATATTGTATGACAATGTTACAATTGACAAACATAAAATGGATGTCCACTTTATGGGTGGACCGAAATTGGAGGGTTTTGGGTTAGTGGGTGTTTTTATTTAATTGTTAAAATAAGACACAATCATTACCTAAATTGCTAGCCTTACACACCTATGATTTTGAGAAGATAAAAAGAGAAAGTAGAAGCCATGCATTGGCTTTGGGACACCTCCCCAAACCGGCTCCCCTTCTCTATAATGAGAAAAATGTTCTCATTTTTCTCTTATGCAATATTAATATTCTCACATGATTCTCTCATCTCTCTAAAATTGATTTAGATAAAATTTGTTCATTCTAATATTTCTAAAAACATTACTAGAAGTAGTAATTCAAATAATATTAGAACTTAAGGTTAAACTAGTATATTAATCTAGTTAATTAATATATTAGTATTAAGGGCTGTAGTCTTGGGTGCATCTCTTGAGGAGGACTTCTATTCTTGAGGTTAGGAGGATCGTCCACATTACATTATCTCAAGAACAAGTGAAGGTAGTAGACCTTACTTTTGCCCTATTTCGAACCATTTAACAATGTAAGGAACATTGTTTTTCTTTCTTTATTTCATTTTTGTTATGCATGCACTTGATCCTAAATGACTAAAGTTAAAATGTTAATTAGATCACTATTAGAAATGTCTAATAATAGGTCATCATCATATGTCTCATCATCATCATCATCAGTTACATTGATAGCTTCATCATTAACCTTGTCACTCACTCCATCACTCTAATTTCCATCCTCACATACAACATCTTCATCTTTTGAAGTGTACAAGTCTAGGGAAAAAATCTTTCGATCCACCCACTCCGGCAATGGCCCGTTAGGGTCAAGTAACCCTTTCCTAGCCAAGTTGCAGAGCGGAGGGTATTGGGCATAGTAATTGTTGACCCAATGTTTGTACATCTCATCATGGATATGTTGCAATAATCCCGAGTTATAGTCTTTTCCCACCACAACATTTGGATCATCATGGACATAGGGTTTATATGGAAAAGGATAAGGAAGAATAGTTAAAGTCGATAGAGTTGCTTGAGAACTTGAAGGCAAAGATGACTCACCGTTTTTAGCTGATGCGGTGGTTGTATACATTGAGAGACGGTAGTTTTTCCTTCGCTTTGAAAGGTGCGGGAATCCATTATCCGGTAATGTGAGAGAAGGGAAATCCTTCATCAACCATTACACTGTCACATTATCTACATTTTTCTTCACCCAATAGAAGAGGTAAAAAAGCATAGACATGTTCATACGTGTTTCCCCGTTAACCGGTTTATAAGTGCCATCTTGGTTGAAGCCGGGTCAAAATGTTTTGCTAGCTTAGTCACCAAACCACCATTGACAATAAAAGTCATTTTGTCCTTGCCCGATGACAAGTCCATCCAACGGCCAATCAACAATTGTATGATGTTGTATTGAGATTTGTAAGACCCTTAGACATTGAGACGGGACTCAGGGTAAGCCATATCAAGCTCCGACAAGGTATAAGCTTACTTTATTTCTATCAAAGTATTAGACACGAAGCAGTGCCAAAAGCGAATGCCCGCTGATGAAAATATAAGGCCGAACAAGGCTTAAAATTAGTAAACTCTTTTACCGGAATGACATACCAAAGAGGCTTAGCATTGAACTTGTATGGTTTCTTAGATGACCGGAAAGGCATTTCTATTCCAAATAATTTAGCAAAAGCATGAATTACAATCCTATGGGTTATGTTGCCAAGAAGGAATTCCAAGTATTTTTGATCCCCTTGTCTAGTTATCTTCAAAGAACTAATGAACTCAAGAGTGAAAGCATTATAGGTAAGCTCATGCATGTCAAAAAGTGTTCCTAAACTCATAGACTCGAAGAATGATCGTGTATCTTTCAAGATTCCAAGTTGGTTCAAAGTATCATGGCATAAGAACTTTGTAGATAAAACATTTTGCTAAGTAGAGAAGCAAAGGATTTCTTATGATTTTAGTCAATAAAAATTACCTCAGGAAGCCCTTTAATCGGCTCAATTGATGGAATGTCGCGGGCCGTAACAGCCTCAATTTGCCTCTCCACCATTGGTGCTACAACAATTCCTCTAGAAACCAATGTCTTTTGCCCCTTAGTAAGATTAGACCCACTTGGTGCCTTTGTGTTTCCCTTTGTCCTTGCCATCCCAAAGAAAGTGCCTTAAATTTCTTCAAACTTTGACAAAATAGTATCAATTAGCCTTGAATATGAAAGTCCATAGACCCTAATTAGACTCCTCTAATTAGATTTACCAAATTCATTAATTTAGTGATTTAAAGATCTATGTAACATGTATGCAAATATAAAGGCATAATAAAAAATAGGAGAGCGTGGAAATCGTATTCCTTACATTGCTTATGGATCGGAAATGGGCACAATAAAGACTCCTCCTTGTTGTTCTTGAGCTTATTAAAAATAGGATGATCCTCCAAAAAGCAAACCTCCAAAGTAGAAGGTTTCCAATCACTTGCACCCAAGAACAAGCCTCTAAATAATATAGGTAGTATTAACTACATACTACAAATATTACCTTTAATAATATTACTAACACTTAGTAGTAATATGTAAATATTAGATTTAGTATACTAACTCTTAGCAGTGTTTTTCTAATATTTTAGAGAGTTTTAGAGAGATAAAATGCTATTTTCACACATGCATTAGTTAGTGTAAAATTGAGCAACAATTGCTCTAAAGAGGCCTAGGGTGGCCGGCCAAGACAAGGAGAGAGGGAGTAGAGAGTTCCCATGCATGATTTTTACTTTTGTTCTATTTTATGCAAGAATCTCATAACTACACATTGAGAACACAAAGCATGCTTAAGTAGTAACGTTGGTGTCTAAACACCCATTTACTACACAATTTACACAGTTTAAATGGACCTTCTATGGGTCCATTTTGATTTTATAATTTGTCTCACAAATTAATGTAAATGCCCACTTAACCATCTTATATGATAAAGTATTTTCCAATTATATTTTGTCAATAACACTCCTTATCTACATAAATGTAAACTTACATGTATATATAATATGTACTAGCACTAATTTCATTAGTCAAGTAGTACAATTTTAGTAAATTAACAATTAATTACTAAAACCCGTCTCAATAAGCTTATTATTCAATTATCACATAATTAAATAATAACTTTCATTGGCACGAGTTCCCAACTCGTTCTCTCTAAACTAAATCAATCAACTAACTTTTAATCAATTTATCAAGGGACTAATTAACCGTATGATATACATACAAATTAGCTTTTATATTGGAGCTCGTTCCTTTAGGTGTGACCGAAAGGGATCAGCTGAACACCGTCGTCAAACGACAGTAATGTCAAACCCTAGTTGGCCAACCGTTACCAATATACGTTGATCAGCTGACTAGTATTGCCAATGAATATCCCGAGTATATTCTTTACATGAGATTTGTTATGTATACATACTATTGTGGAGGACACCTACTCCAACAATCTCCCACTTTTCCGATACAAGTTGTGCGTTACCAATTATTGTGTCTGTTTCACATCTCCCACTCAATGTAAGGTGTCTTTCAGGTCGCACTTGCATTTGAACATATCGTGAGTCGTTTTCTCGATAAGGAGAGTAACTCACTGGCCGACAAATCTACCATATATCACTTCCGAGCGTGGCCACACATTTCCAATAACTACTCCTCAAGTGGCCAAAAGATGTTTATACCCTTACGTGGGTGGACAACTCCTGTTGACCCATCGACTGTGTATAATGCAGATCACCATAACCCAGAAAATGCCCATCAGCCTCCTTTCACGGCACGACCTAGGTCAAAAATCAAAGCCAATCAGAAAATGCACCGACTCAGATAAATGATCGCTAGTTAAAAGAATCGACCCATAGGAATAATATAGAAGTCCCCGCCATGACCAGGATTCAATAAAAATTGATAAGGGACTCTATAAATGTTGCTGCCCGGCAGAGTGTCACATTGTCTGCCTATGTAATCGACCAGTTATCCCCATGACCCCATGGCGCTGTACCCACCATCGATCGACTTACAATCTAGTCACTGTGAGACGTCACCTCATTAAGTGACTAGGGACAAAATACAAAGTTTATCCTATTCACTTGAATAGGGTTCAGTGTTGCCTCACAACCTATTCGGATAAACAAAGTATTAAAATTTAGTCAAACTAAATAAAAGTGTTCATTAATAAGAAGTCAAATAATGAATGCGATTATCATATATGAAGAATTGATACAATATCCAATTATTACATATCCCATAATGTAAAGGAATTTTGGTACTCATCTCAATCCCATTGCGACGACATGACCATCATGCTTGGCCTTCGATAAAGGCTTGGTTAAAGAATAAGCAATATTATCGTCTGTACCAACCTTAGAAATGTCAATTTTCTTTCTATCCACGTAATCTCTTATTTACATGATACTTCCTTTGTACGTGTCTAGATTTATTACAATTCTAGGGCTCTTTAGCTTGAGATATAGCCCCACTTTTATCACAATATATAGTGACAGGGTCTTCGGCGGTAGGGACTACTCCTAGTCCTTCCATGAATTGCCGAATCTAAACAGCTTCCTTTGCAGCTTCTGACGCCGCCAAGTACTCAGCTTCTGTCGTAGAATCTGCAGTAACACCTTGCTTGAAGCTCTTCCAACAAACGGATCCTCCATTTAACATAAAAACATAGCCGTATTGGGATTTCAAATCATCCCTATTGGTTTGGAAACTGGCCTCCGTGTAACCTCTTACACGCAATTCAGTTTTTCCTCCAAATACTAAGAACGAATATTTAGTCCTTCGCAAGTACTTAAGGATGTTCTTTACAACTATCCAGTGACTCTCACCTCGGGTGGTTTGGAAACGACACGTCATACTCAAAGCAAATGCGACGTCGGGACGAGTGCACATCATAGCATACATGATTGATCGAACTGGGGAAGCATAAGGGATCATTTTCATGCGTTCAATCTCCTTGGGCTTGGTGGGGCACTGTGACTTACTCAAAGTGATTCCAAAACCCATAAGAAGAAATCCTCTCTTAGAATCTTTCATATTGAATTGATCATGAATCTTATCAATATAAGCTTCTTGACTTAATGCTAGTATCCTCTTGGATCTATCCCTATAGATCCGGATACCCGAGATGCGTTGTGCCTCCCCCAAGTCCTTCATCTAGAAACGATTCCCTAACCACTACTTAACGGAAGTGAGCATTGGTATATCATTCCCGATGAGCAATATGTCATCCACATATAAGACTAGGAAAGCAACCTTACTCCCACTAAACTTCATGTATAAACAAGGTTCCTCAACACTTTGAGTAAAACCGTATTGTTTAATGACATGATCGAAGCGATGGTTCCAACTCCTAAATGCTTGCTTAAGACCATAGATGGATCTCTTAAGCTTAAACACCTTCTCAGGGTTAGATGTATCCACAAAATCTTCAGGTTGTGTCATGTACACTTCCTCTTCTAAAATCCCATTCAAGAATGCGGTTTTGACATCCATTTGCCAAATATCATAATTATGAAATGCGACAACCGCTAAGATAATCCTTATGGACCGACGCATCATGGCTAGGGCGAAGGTTTCGTGATAGTGTAGACCATGAGCTTGAGTGAAACCTTTTGCCACCAATCTAGCTTTGTATACATCTATATGTTAATCCATGACGAGCTTGATCTTAAAAATCCATTTACACTGAAAGGGTCGCACTCCTTCACGTAAATCCACCAAGTCCCATACTTGGTTTTCGTACATGGAATCCATTTCGGATCACATGGCCTAAAGCCAATGCATGGAGTCGAGACTAGAAATGGCGGACTTGTAGGTAGTGGGTTCGTCACTTTCTAGAAGTAACAAATCATTATTTTCCTCTATATTACCGAGGTAACGGTCAGGTTGATGACTAATTCTACCTGACCTCCTAGGAACAATCACCGCTTCAGAAGAGGAGGGAACATTTTCCTCAACTTTATTCTCGGTTTGTGGCTCTTGAACTTCATCAAGTTCAAATTTCCTCCCACTCTGTCTTTTAGAAATAAATTTTTTTTCTAAGAAGACAGCATCACGCTCCACAAACACTTTGTTCTCATGACTATTGTAGAAGTAATAACCACGTGTTTCTTTCGGGTATCCTACAAAAAGAAATTTGTCGGATCTTGGTACAAGTTTGTCATCAGACTTGTTCTTAACATATGCCTCGCAACCCCAAATTCTCATAAACGACAAATAAGGGACCTTCCCTGTCCATATCTCATATGGAGTCTTATTGGATGCTTTAGTTGGCCTTTGATTTAGTGAGATATTGCAGGCAAAATGGCAAAACCCCAAAATATATAAAGAAGCTCAGTTAGACTCATCATAGACCGTACCATATCTAATAAAGTGTGGTTTCTCCTTTTGGCCAAGCCATTTAATTGTGGTGTGCCATGAGGAGTCCATTGTGATACAATACCACAACCTTTTAGGTGTGAATCAAATTCTTTGTTTAAGTATTCACCACCACGATCAGATTGTAGGGCTTTAATTTTCTTATCTAATTGGTTCTCTACTTCATGTTGAAACTCTTTGAACTTCTCAAAGGCTTCACTTTTGTGCTTCATTAAGTAGACATACCTATATCTACTTAAATCATCAGTAAAAGTGATGAAGTAGTGATAACCTCCTCTAGCGGTGATGGTTAATGGACAGCACACATCGGTATGTATGAAGGCCAAAGCCTCACTTGCTCGTGTTCCTTTTCCCGTAAAAAGAGCATGAGTCATCTTGCCTAAAAGACAAGACTCGAATGGTTTGAGAACTTTAGATGAAACAAGTCTCTTATGTGTCTTTCGTTTATATGACCTAAACGACAACGACAGAGGTAGGATAGATTAGGTTCACCTTTTTTGAGTTTCTTGTTCCCTACATGATAAAATTCATTAACATTATTAAAACATAAATACCTCCAATATAAATAGCTTTACCATAAACCATATTATTAAATGAAAAAGTACAACAATTGTACTTGATCACAAAAGAAAAACCTTCCGCGTCTAACACGGAGATGGAGATAATATTGTTAGTTAAAGTTGGTACAAAATAAAAATTATTTAAAAACAACTCTAAACCACTAGCTAAGGTGAGTATGTATGTCCCCACGGAAACAGCCGCTACTCTAGCTCCATTCCCCATACGTAGGTCCACATGACCCTTGGCTGGTGCTTACACGTCCTTCAGCCCCTCTAGATGATTACAAAGGTGAAATCCATCCGGTATCTAATACCCAAGTAGAAGTGCAAGCATAGTTAATGTCTATCATATAGAGAGTAGAGGAGATTATACCTTTTGGCGTCACACGCCCGGCCTTAATGTCCTCTTAGTATTTGGGATAATTTCACCTCTAATGGCCCTTGCCATTACAATAATAGCATTCGGCATCGGAATGTTTGCCACCCTTTGGCTTGGTATTGCTATTCATAATAGCTTTGCCCTTTCCTTTGTCTTGATTTTTGAATTGGGTCTTTCCCTTCCCCTTTCCCTTCTGAACCCCAAGGAGTAAGTTCTTCAATCGCATTGAAAGAATGTCCTTTTTCACACTCCCACTTGCTTCCATGTCCCTCTCCGCTTGGCTAAGGAGAGCATGAAGCTCATGGAAATTTTTATCCATGTTGTTCATGTTATAGTTCACCCTAAAGTAGACAAACTTGTTGGTAAGTGAGTGGAGAATGCGGTCCAGTGCAAGCTTCTTTGGAATACTACACTCTAGACGCTCTAGAGTATCAACATACTCAACCATTTTGAGCACATGTGGGCCAACATTTTGGCCCTTTTCAAGCTTTGCTTCGAAGAAACGTACAGCGGCCTCATATTGGCAAATTTGCGGTGTTTGAGAAAACGTTGTTGTTACCCTTATGAATATCTCATACCATTGAGGGAGGTACAACGAAGTTTGAGATTAGAAGCCATGGACCATATCAAGACATTCTTGACATCATTAGCAACCTTCATATGGTTGCCATAGGTGGTACGTGATGCCGTAATAGCTCTTGGTCTAGGCTCGGAAAGTGGGTGCTCAACCATGTAGCGTAGCACGTTATCGGATACAGCGGCGCTTTTGATGGTTGACTCCCATTCGAAGAAATTACTTCCGTCATCTTTCAAAATACACTTGTCCATTACGGACCTTAGCCATGAGTCTTTTCCAAGTTAAGTTGTTGAAGATGGTGTTGTCATTGCGAATCAGAAACATCAACAAAATAAGAAAACATAAACATTCATTGTTTTAATAATTTACTTGTAAAATGATTTTATCAAGTTTTAGCATTTATATAATGATCCCTCACAAAATTATATAAATGATTCCGAGATCCGTTTTTAGACAAAAAATGGTTATGTTATGTCACATTTTATGTAAAAACGGTAAGTCAACTTTTGACAAATTCTACCCTTAGAACTCTAGGTTGACGGATTTCAACTAAATCCATCCCCAAGCCTCGGAACAATTCTTTTCTCGTTGAATCCAACCCAATTTTGGCATGTGATCTCATCACCCTACTTACCTGAGGTAAAAAGTGTCCACGAGCGTGGTTGCCCTAATAAACACGGGGTTCATAGGTGTTACTAATTGGTAAGGCTAATCTCAATTATTTAAATATGTGAGAGATCTTGTCAATTTAATTATTAATTCCCTATAAGTGAACTAAGTCGGTGAATTGTGAATTACCGTTAATTGACAATCGCAAAATAAAATAAATGCCTTTGCGGCGATTTTGGCATGAAGGGCAAGCAAAATATAAACATGCAAAAAATAATAAATCCTAGTATGGCCACCTAGCTAATCAAATTGACTAGATTATTACAAATTCGAAACCCCAACTCCTTGGTCCCTTGGCTCTTCATTGGAACACCTTCAAAGAAAAAAGCACCATCTTGTGGGATTTGGAACTCCTCCAAAAAGTGGCACCGTCTCGACAAAACGCCGGTCTACATTATCAGTAGAAATAAAAAAAATGATACAAATGAATACATAGCAATACCTATTATACATTTGATCTAATAAAATAAACTATTAATAATTATAATCCGGTGATACGAGATCGTAACTAAATTACAAACGAACCGTTATTCCCTTTCATTACGGGTAATAACGATTAAAAATAAACTATGCCATACAGGATACAAATTGCATAAATAATTAACTAAATGACATCCATTCATTCAACAATAAAACTATAAATAAAATGCTGTAAATTTCATGCCAAAATCGCCCCTAAGCACAATCATAAGTATCTAGCTCGATTTTGTGGAATTTACCGATTTTTAACTATTAAAAAATCAATAATTAACACTTAAGTCCCATTTAAGCTCAAACTAATTGTCTAAACTGTTTTAGACCTCAAAAATTAGTCCCCGTTAATTTGATGATAATTAATTAGTTTGAATGGATATTATCTGCTAATTATATTGGTTTTATCATAACCTTTATGAATAATGAAAAAATAATTATAACCATTATAAAAAAATTGTATATTCTGTAACATGTCCAGGGACCCAAAAAAACAAAAATTTTGAGAATAAAACATCCATATTTATCGGTTTATATCTTTATAAAAACCAATAAACATCAAAAAGAGGTGAAATTAATTTTTAAATTTCACTTTTAACTTAAAACACATTTTTGAATATACAAAAATTTCTCATACCAATAAAATTTCGTTCATATTTTGAACAAATTAATCCCATTTTATCGACTCTTTAACCATTAAAAATCAATAAACATGCAAAAATCAATAACAAATTACGAAATTTTACATACACTATGTAAAAATGCATGTGGGATTATATAAAATTTTCATGGCATAATCAACATGAAACTATTTTTAGTTAAATTTTTAACCAAAATATGGCATTATTGACTCGGTTTTATATAAAAATGATAATAATTTGTCAAATAACTTCAGAAATCACTAAATTTCACCACAAGCATTTTAAGGTCAGTAGGTATGCATGCAATAAAAATTTCGTGCCCTTTTCTAACACAATTTTTTTTTTAATTTTATTAGTTATCTCATAACTTGATAAAAAAATCCCAAAATAAAGATGCATGCTACAAGCTAGCTCTAATACCACATGAAGTCCATAGACCCTAATTAGACTCCTCTAATTAGGTTTACCAAATTCATTAATTTAGTGATTTAAAGATCTATGTAACATGCATGCAAATATAAAGGAATAATAAAGAATAAGAGAGGGTGGACATCGTATTTACTTACATTGCTTATGGATCAGAAATGGACACAACAAGGACACCTCCTTGTTGTTCTTGAGCTTATTAAAAATAGGATGATCCTCCAAAATTCAAACCTCCAATAGAAGATCTCCAATCAATTGCACCTAAGAACAATCCTCCAAATTTGATTTTATAATTTGTATCACAAATTAATGTAAATGCCCACTTAACCATCTTATATGATAAAGTGTTTTCCAATTATATTTTGTCAATAACACTCCTTATCTACATACATGTAAACTTACATGTATATATAATATATACTAGCACTAATCTCATTAGTCAAGTAGTACAATTTTAGTAAATTAAAAATTAATTATTAAAACCCGTCTCAATAAATTTATTATTCAATTATCGCATAATTAAATAATAACTTTCGTTGGCACGTGTTCGTAACTCGTTCTCTCTAAATTAAATCAATCAACTAAGTTTTAGTCAATTTATCAAGGGACTAATTAACCATGTGATATACATACAAATTAGCTTTTATATTGGGGATCGATTCTTTAGGTGTGACCGAAGGGATAAGCGGAACACCGCCATCGAACGACGGTAACGTCAAACCCTGGTTGGCCAACTGTTACCGATATACATTGATCAGCTGACTAGTATTACCAATGAATATCTCAAGTATATTCCTTACATGATATTTATTATGTATACACACTATTGTAGAAGACACATACTGCAACAGAATATGCTTGACAACTCTTCTTCAATCACAAATTCAAGCTAATAGTCAAACCCACTTGGATAATGCTCACTTTCGAATTTCTTAAACCCTAGGTTTAGGTGAGTCAATTTTTGGATGATTTATGTAATTTGCAGGCTTATAAATGATATTGGAGTTGATTAAATGTGTCAAAGATGAATTTGAAACAAATTTGGGGTGATTTGGTTGAGTTTTGAGGGGTTTGTGATATGGGAGATGGGTGTTTTTGTTTGAGAAGGATGTTTTGTGTTTTAAAATTGGGGAAGAAAAGAAATGAAGAAGAAGAAAATCTCGTCAAATATATAGCTCGTGGAGAACAAGGAGTTCGCCCGGGTTGAGCTCAGCTCGGGCAGGTTTCTGGGCAGCATTGATTTTGTTTTTGGAGCTCGCCCAGGTTGAGGCTTATTCGTCCGGGTTTTTCATCAGCTCAGGCGAGTTCTACTCCAGCTCGCCCATCTTGGTCTTCAGCTCGGGCGGGTTTATAACACCCCACGTTAATTGAAGTGGTCCAGTGATAGACTTAAATTACTAGTGCTTAAAGGGATTGAAATTACTACTCATATCAACAAAGTGCACTTTCTTTTATGGTCATCCATGCAAAGGAACTCCACAGTTAAGCGTGCTTGGCTGGGAGTATTCTTAAGATGGGTGACTTCTTGAGAAGGTTCCCGGGATGCGCATGAGTGAGGACAAAATGTGCTATAAAGGACATGTGTTGATCTGTGGGCCATGTACACAGCTTGGTGAGCTATCATAAGTAACCGCTCCCGACCCGGTTCGGGGCGGAGTGTTACAAGTGGTATCAGAGCAACCCTGCGACCGTGTGGTGATGGGAGGCATTTGTTATACGCTCATGGAGGCAGTTGTTATACGCTCCATTGTGATCACCCACCTAATGGGGGAGGATTCTGGGTTAGCGATTATGCTCCCATGCGCAACGAGGACCTTGCGTTCTTCAAGTGGGGGTGATTGTAACACCCCAAGTTAATTGAAGAGGTCCAGTGATAGGCTTAAATGACTAGTGCTTAAAGGGATTAAATGTACTACTCATATCAACAAAGTTCACTTTCTTTTATGGTCATCCATGCAAAACAACTACACAGTTAAGCGTGCTTGGTTGGGAGTAGTCTTAGGATGGGTGACCTCCTGGGAAGGTTCCCGGGATACGCATGAGTGAAGACAAAATGTGCTATAAAGGACCCATGTTGATCTGTGGGCCATGTACACAGCCTTGTGAGCTATCATAAGTAACTGCTCCCGACCCGGTTTGGGCCGGGGTGTTACAGGGTTTCTGGGCAGTACTTGATTTGTCTTGTGGTCAATATAAAACCTGCCCTACTTGATTTGAAGAAGCTCGAATCTTCCTTCCAATGCTTGGAATTCTTCATTAAGTTTGGGGAAATGGTAATACAAGTGATTGAGCATTCCTACACTTCATTTCTACTCCTTCCACACACTTGAAGCACAATCAGCAAACCCTCCCTTACCGTCTCTCATGTAAACTATCACTAATCATGAAAATGAGCTAGATGCAATGAAATAATACCTAATGAAATGCAAAGTTAGAGGCTTAGAATCTGTAAAAATGGTGGTTAAATTAGGGAGGACTCCACCAAACTTCTCTCCTTGTTAAGCTTGTAAAGGGGGGCAAATCTAGGACGTTGTTGATGTTGCTCAACGTCCCATGAAAGTAATCGAAAGCTTGTTCACATTTGTTTAATAAATCCCAAGAAGACATTGGTAGACCATCATCATGACCTAGAAATCCCATTTCATAGGTACTTGAATCTGGATCAACATAGCCTTCATAATCGAATTACATTGCATTGCCAACATAAGAATTGAATATCCTCTCAAACTCGTTATGCCAAAGACCATTGACATCTTCGGTTTTGCCATTCACATCTCCAATCTTATTTCTAGAAAAAGCAACCACTTCTTTCATAGAATCATTTGGGCCTTCAAGGTTCATTTCTTTTACCTTATAACCCGGATCATCCAAGGTTTCACTCTTGTTCTTGAGCTTTTCAAAAATTCCTAACTCCCCATAGATAGCAATGTCTATTTCATCAACCTCTTGATTCCAAGTTGGAGTTTCTACCTTGCCTTTCTCAATAGGAGGCTCATCATTTGGATGGAGACAAGGAGGAGTCCCCACTTTATCATTCATGTCATTAAGAGAATGGTTTACCATGAACCATGGTTCCTTGAGGTTGGGAGCTTTCATCACTTTGATAAGATTGAAGGTTACCCTTTCATCGCCTACTTCCAAGGTGAGCATTCCATTCTTCACATCTATTACCGCTCCAGCGGTATGCAAGAATGTCTTCCCATGATGATCAGGATATGAGCATCTTCCGCTATGTCTACGATAACAATGTCATTAGGAATGAAGAACTTTCCCACTCGAGCCGGTACATCCTCCAAAACTCCTAGGGGTTTCATTGTGGAGCGATCTGCCATTTGGAGCGTCATACTCATGCACTTTAACTCTCCCGTCCCAAGCTTTGCACAAACCGAGTAAGGCATCACGCTTACATTTCCACCAAGGTCACATAGTGCCTTTTCAAATCTTGTATAACCAACTGTGCAAGGGATAGAGAAACTATCGGGATCTTGTAACTTTGGAGGCGAAGTACCTTGTAGGATAGCACTAGAAGCATCGACAAAAGCAATTGTTTCCATTTGATCATTAGACTTCTTCTTTGTGAGTATATCATTCATATAATTGGCATAAGCCGGAACATGGGTAATTAACTTGGTGAAAAGAATCGAGACTTCCAAATTCTCAGGATTTCCATAAATTTCCCGAGTTGCTTATCCATTTTGGGCTTAATTTGTCTACATGGAAAAGGTAGCCTAATGACAATAGGGTCTTCTTCAACCTTCTTGTTTCTTTATTTCTCTTCATTGAGTCACTTTCATCATTGTTTATATCTACCACCTTCTCACCATTTTTCCTTATGTTACTCCCATCATTCTTGTCTGACCCTTTGTCGTCTATCTTGCTCCTCACCTTAACAATAATCTCTTCACTTGGCACCATAGGACTCTCATATTGGGTGCCACTTCTTAAGTGGATAGGATGAGCTGTCTCATTTCTTGTAGGTGGATTACCTTAAGAAGTTAACTTCCCTTTTTGTTTTTTTGAGCTTGATGAGGCCATTTGAGACATTCGATTCTCAAGCATCTTATTGTGTGCAAGGATATTGTTGATGGTGATATCTTTTGCTTGGCTTTATTTTTGCATTTGAGCAAAGAATTCTTGTTGGTTCTTTTGCATTTGTAGAACCACTTTTTGAACATCAAAGGTTGGTCACTGGGTTGGTTATATGAGGATTTTTTGTATGATGGTTGGTTTTGGAATCCTTGATTTTGATTATAGAATTGTCTTTGTATAGGATTCCTCAATGGAGGTGGGATGTATGTTGGTTATGGGTTTTGAACATTTGGACTTTTATATGAGAGGTTTGGGTAGTACTTGGTGTTTTCATTTTAAAAGTTTGAGTTTGGGGTACCATTCTTGTATGCTTGAAAAGTATTCACTTGTTCATTTATCCCTCTACATTGTTGTTGATTATGTCCCAAAGTTCCGCAATTTTCACAAATTCCACTTGGAATAGATGTTGTAATGGCTCTGGTATTAACTTGATGAACCGTTTGTTGCTTTGGTTAAGTTGAAGCCTTCTTAACTTCATCTATGGCTTGCTTGAACATCATGTTCATGGTATCCATGTGAGAACTTAATTGAACACCAAATTTGGCACTAAGTTGTGTCACGGAATCCACCTCATGTCGGCCTCCTCTACTAGCTTTTTGAGGTCTAGCATATTGAGAGCTTTGAGTAGCCATCTCTTCAATTTTTTCCTAAGTTTGGTTGTCATCAATTTCGGTGAACATACCATTTGAATCCATGTTTAAAACATTCCTTGAATCTTCATAAAGTCCATTCCAAAATATTTGAACTTGTGGACATGGGCCACCTGCCGGTCTGCGGACGTAAGCCGCCTACCGGTCCGTAGTCACGGGACACCTGCACGCTAAGCCAAGCCAAATTGTGGACATGCAGCGGTCGGAAAGCCATGCTCGGTGGCGTAAAAAATGCTTTCGACCGGATCGCTTTAGATTGGTCGGTTTCTTCTCGGCAAAGGTCTCGAAACGATTAGAGATGTTCGGAGTCGCCACCAAGCATTTGTGGGATGCTTGGAACCCGTTTGAATCCACTTTATACCTAGGTCAGTCAAGGCAAAAAGCGGTGTTTGACATAGGTACTAAAGATAAGGACTCGTCCCCCTTTTAGCATCCTATGCCTAAAATGACTCTCATGCGCCCTGGATAAGGCCATCCACTATCCAAAGGTTTTGAGTAAGGGGTGAGGGTACGTATTGGGAAGCTCTTTAATTGAACACCCAATCTCGCCCGCATTAGCGGCCTCTATTAATCGATCGTGGTTGTTTAAGTGCAAAAGTTGATAAAATGGTTAAAATGCCTGAATGCACATCCAATAGTTTAAACCTAACATGTGAGCTTTCTAAGTCGGTTTTGTTTAATACAAGTATCAAGTATAAGATGTCGAGTTGGATTCAGATTGATTTGCATGTGAAAACAGAAATTAAACATCCATTTACCAAATTCGGGTCATGATGCTTAACACGATCCATTCATTTGAAAAAGTGTGTTAAATGACAAAGTATAAAAACATAAACTTGTCAATCTGATCCGTCACATATTCGGGTTAACCGTAATCGGGATCATCCTAGACAAGTGTTAAAATGAAATGTAATGCAGTGCTGCGCAGCCCTATTGGGGCGCGAGCCTATTAGCGAGGAAGGGCTCTCGCCCTGGTTTTAAAATATGAAAACAGACGGCCTCTTGGGGCGCGAGTCAGACAACGACCCAAGGGGCGTCTCCTGGTTGCTAAAAAGGTTGTTTAAAACTGTTTTTTATGATTAATGATTAGCAAGTATGATTTGCATGACTCGGAATAATGACTATTATGTTAGTAATATTCGTTGTCGTATTTGTAAGTTTGAAAAGCATAGTAAAATGTGTAAAAGGAAAATGTTTGACTTGAACTAATTATGTTAAGTTTAATTATTTGTAATTAGTCAAGTTTGTCATCGTAGTCGGATTAAACTGACATGGTATAAAGAACCAAGGATGATTATGAATTATGACTAATATGTTTTCAAATGTAAATAAATGAGAAAGATGCTAGTAAAATAAAAGGGGGTAAAATACCCTTTAATTTGTGATTAACCAATAATATCATCGAGTCACGGAATAAACCGTCATGGTATAAAGAACCAAGGATGATTTTTGTGATGGTCAAAAGATGTTTATCATAAAAATGAATTAAAATGGTAAATAAAAGAAAAGGATTTCCTTTAAAATTTAATTAACCAATTAATATCACCGAGTCACGGATTAAACCGTCATGGTATATGGAACCAAGGGTGATTATAATTTATGGCTAAAAATTTTGTCATAAAAATGATTTGAAACATTTGAAATGGTAAACACCGATTGTAAATAAGAAATAAAATAAAGAGGAAAGACAAGAACAAACACGTTTGAGTCTGACCTGAGAACCCACAAGAGGCGCGAGCCTCTTTGCATAGCAAAGGGCTTCTGTCTCGGGCCAAAACTCGGATTTGGCTCGTCTAACCTATATTTGAAACGTGTTATGCATTGTTCATGCATATAAACTCATAAAAACAGTAAAGACATGAAATAAGTGAGATATTTACACCCTCAAACTTACGTGTATTGATGTTTGCATGGTAGACGACTTTAGAGACGGTTTTCTCGTTGTGACTACTCGCGATCAAAGAAGTTTAAAAGAGTGCCTTAAAAAATGATTTTGTTTTGAAAATATGTTAATTAAAACATGTTGATTGATGAATTCAGTTGGTCTAATGGGTCGGTCGAATGCACGGCGACGGTACCAAACAAAATGTGTAAGGTTTGTGTTTATGATCGGTAGGTCGTAAACACGTGTCGATTTTGTGACTTAGGAAGTCAGGTCTAGAAGTTTAAGGGAGAAGGAGGGGGCGGACTCTTGCGTAAGGATTGTGTTATGTGATGGTGGGTATTTATAGAGAAATGTGGGATGGTAGGTCAGTTGAGTTTGCTTAGAGGCTAAGCAGACACCTGCTTTAGGCGCGAGTTACCTTGTGACTGAAAGGGGTGCACTGTCCCTTTCAGAAATTTGGATTTTCCATTTGTTCTAACCAATGTTTTGTTGGTTGTGATTTGTGGTCTTTGGTGGTTGCTTAGCCGTGTAAGCTTGATCTTGGGTGATATTTGGGGTAGGTATTTTGTGTCCTTGACTCGGGTTTGACCCGTGTGAGTCGGGATTTGAATTTCGAGTCGGTTTTTGGCCCGGTGTCGGTTTAGACTCTAATTAGGGTCATTTTAATTCAAATGGCAAGATAAAACCATTCATGGCATTGTTTTTGACATTCAAGATTTGGTTTGACTCGGGTTGACTCAGGTTGACTCGAGTTGCGGGTTTCTGAGTCGGTTTTGGGTCCGAAGACGGTTTTGACTCTAATCAGGGTCATTTTAATGAAAATGACATGATAAAGGCATTCATGGCATTATTTTTGACATTCGGGATTTGGGTTGACTCAGGTTGACTCGAGTTGCGGGTTTCTGAATCGGTTTTGGGTCCGGAGACGGTTTTAACTCTAAATAGTGTTATTTTAATGCAAATGAAGTTAGAAAACTTTTGAAATCATTTTTCATATTCGAGTAGTGCATTAAACCGTCTCATGTATAGCCAATCCACGCACGCATATCAAAAACACGTTACAGTCCGATCATTATCGGGTGGTTTTTTGGAAGGTGCAGATATTAGATATCTACAGATCCCCCACTTTGACTGAGGCTTGGACGGGGCGAAAGTCAAAGTATAGCCTCCAGGTCAATCGAAGATTATAACCTGAAGACCATTGCGACGTCGAGGCGACTCAAAAGGGTTTGAGCCAAGGACCTGCTGTCGGGAAGGGCGACGTCGAGGCAACTCGGGGATTCGAGTCAAGGACCTGCCGTCGGGAACATTTTAGAGTCTGTCGACTTCCGATTCGGGTCGTTTAAAGTCTATTAGACTACGTATAAAGGCTCACCAGCCATAATAAGGAGTCATACCTGAGGCATCTTCGGGATGTGTCCTTGAGTTGTTTCTTGTTTGCGCGCAAACGCTCGCCAGCCGTGTTGAAGGTGCGTTTTGAGGCTCGCCGGCCATAGGAAGGAGTCATACCTGAGGCATCTTCGGGATATGTCCTTGAATTGCTTCTTGTGTGCGTGCAAAGGCTCGCCAGCTATGTTGAAGGTGCGTTTCGAGGCTCGCCAGCCATGTTGAAGGTGCGTTCTGAGGCTCGCCAGCCATGTTGAAGGTGATACGTTTTGAGGCTCGCCAGCCATTTATGGTCGAATGATCAACTTTGGGAAATAGCCTGTGTGACTTCCATTTGAAAATCGACACTCTCTGGGGAGTTAGAAACTTCTCAGGACTCGCCGGGGATATGAGTTGCTGCTCGTTGGGAGGTAGCGTACGCCATGTAATCGACAGGGTTAAAGCCCTTGGACTTGATGGGTCGGCGTTTGTTGGGAAGAACCCAATCCTTAGCTGGAGTGTGTTTGTCTTATCAAGATTACCTGCATGGTTAATGACCACACAAATCCGTAGTCGCATAGACAAGCATGTTGAATGCAAGCATATAAGCACGTACGCACATAAGCATGTGAGCAATTAGCATAAAAGCAACTAGCATGTAAGCATATAAGCACGTAAGCACATAAGCATGTGAGCAGTTAGCATATAAGCAACTAGCATGTAATGTCTCACGCGAAGGGAGATAAAGTTTTGAATGTTGTGAAGCTTAAAGGTGAGTCTTGTTACTCGTAGATCTGTGATTTGATAAATTGGAGACACGTGACCGTTGCGACATTGACTCACACGGACGCATACTGATAGACTAACAAACAGACGGTCGTTAACGTGATACAAACTTGGTATCGACACGACACGGGGGTGACTCTGACAGACTTCTCACATGTAAGTGCAACTCCTTAGCCAAGAAAGGGTGATAACGCGCATCAAATCCATGAGGTAGAAGGTCCGCTCGGCTGGGGAACACGAATTGATTATCTTCTTCAGACACATTTGCCTTCGCTTGCTTGTTTGAGATCCCTTCCTAAGGCATGATAATTCGGAGAGCGGAACCAAGACCTCGTCATCGTCCGAACCGAGAACTAGGCCAAAGGTGGTTTTATTTCAGACTGTAGTTGAGACTCAAAAGATGTTTGAGGATAAAGGATGGGTGGCGTCTCGAAAGAGAAGCCTCCAGAGTGATAAAACAAGGAATGGGCGGCGTCTTAAGGATGAAGCCCAGTACAGAGGTATAAGATTAATTTTTGCAGCTGGATGGGCCGCTTTTGAGGATTGATGTTGATGGTTGAGATTGAAAGGGGTATGCGGTTGTGTCCTTGTTGGAGGACTGCCTACGTATTCGCGTGTTTGCGAAATCAAACCAGATCGTAGTTCTGAGCTGGTTATTGAGGATTAAAAATTGGAATTGTTTTGAAAGGGATGTGTGGTTATGTCCTTGTTAGGGGACTGCCTACGTATTCGCGTGTTTGCGAAATCAAACCAGATCGTAGTTCTGCGTGTGTGTGCAATGGGTTGCAAATTGAATGTGTGAAAATTGAATGTGCGTGGTTGTGTATGGTTGTGCCCTTGTAATAGGACTGCCTATGTATTCGCGTGTTCGCGAAATCAAACCATATCGTAGTTCTGAGTGTGTGTTGATAATTGATTTTAAGGTGTATGGTTGTGTCCTTGAAGGACTGCCTACGTATTCACGTGAAGTGAAATCAAACCAGATCGTAGTTCTAAATGTGTATGTGCCTAAGCGAGTTGTTAGGACCTTAAAGTGTGAGGGTCACGACGGTAAAACCCGTTTGGTGTCTCGAAAATTGATTTGAGAAAAATCCTCCTTGATCATGAATCAAAGAGGTGTAATTTGTGAAAATGTTCCTTATCATGTGAGCACACTTAAAAGTGGACCCTAAGGGTAGATTAGGTATTTCCCGTTCTCGGTAGCAAAGCATTCGAGGACTCCGTATCTGGGTCAGGGTGAAAAATGGCTTCGACGTTATGGAATGTGGAGCTTGGTAATAACGGGTTTACTTGACAGATAAAAATCTGGAGCTTGTATTTGTGGTGTTTAGGGCGATGGATTACGGTTTGTAATGTGGTACGGAATGGGGTCTCAGGCTTGATGTGGCCTGAGCACGAAATGGTTGGTAAATAATGTGGGATCAGATTCCCATGTCTGGACCTTAAAGGTTAAGGCGTGATATTTTGAGCTTTTGGGGAGTCCTCGGAATCCTAGATAGGTCTCCCTGTAGCAGTCTCTAGAAGGACTTAGGGGTGAAGCAGTGCTGGTTGAGGTTTTTGGTGTTTTGTGTTTTGGACTCATTGGTCCAGAATTTGGTGTGTTTGAGTCATGGGTCCTAGGCTTTGGGCTTGTTGGTCCTGGACTTGGTGTTTTGGACTCATTGGTCCTGGGGTTTGGACTTGTTTGTCCTGGACTTGGTGTTTTGGACTTATTGGTACTGGGCTTTGGACTTTGTTGGTCCTGGACTTGTTGTTTTGGACTCATGGGTCTTTGGCTTTGGACTTGTTGGTCCTGGACTTTGTGTTTTGGACTCATGGGTCCTGGCCTTTGGACTTGTTGGTCCTGGACTTTGTATTTTGGACATGTTAGTCCTGGGCTTTGGACTTGTTGGTCCTGGACTTTGTATTTTGGTGTTGGACTCGTTGGTCCGAAGTTTGAAAAGTGACGGTTTTTTTTTTTAATTCCGTCATTTGAAATTGTGGGAAAATAACGATTTTAAATTTCGCTATTTAATTTTTGTTTGAAAAGGAAGGTTTTAATTCCGTCGTGTGGAATTGTGAGAAAATAACGAATTTGAGTTTCGTTATTTCGTTTTTGTTTTAAAAAGGATGGTTTTAATTCCGTCGTTTGGAATTTGTGAAAATAGCGAATTTGAATTTCACTATTTTGTATTTGTGATTTGAAAATGACGGTTTTTGATTCCGTCGTTGAAATTCGTGAAAATAGCGAATTTGAATTTCACTATTTTGTTTTTGTTTTGGCTTTAGCCTTGGCTTTTGCTTTGGCTTTGGTTTTTGCTTTAGCTTTTACTTTGGCTTTGGCCTTGAATGGCTATTGGCTTGGGCCTTTGATTTTGGCCTTGGGTGAGTAGCTTTTATTTGGCTCTGGCTTTGGCTTTGGGTTTGGAGATTGGCCGAATGGCTTTATTGGTTATTTGCCGTCTTTCGTTCGAGGAAGGTAAAGGTGCAGACGGGGATGTACCCGTTGGTGAAAGGTTAATAATTGGTGATGGGATGTTTTTTGTGGGGAATGGGCATGCCTTCCGTCATTGATCATGAACAAGGAGATGTTCTGGTTTGTTATCTGGGTTCGTCGTAGAATCCCTTTGATAAAAGCTCGTTCGGAATTGGGTGCTAGTGAAAGATTTCTATTGCCAGACATGGAATAGATAAAGAAATGGACACGGAGTTTCAAGTCCTCTGCTTACTCGGTACGGAACGTCACTCGAGTGTACTCACATTGAATTGGAACATGTTGTATGCTTTAAATCAATTCTCGTTGTCAACGGGGAAATGGTAAAGAGGAGAATATATGATAGTTGGAAATTGTGCTTTTATTTAGATAAATAAGATGTTAGCACAGACTCGATGAATACGTGTGACTAATGGGGACAGCCCCCAGTTTGTCACTTAGGAATAAAAGGACAAACACTAGGATATATATGAGAAAGCCTAACACTCGAACTCAAACTCTGACTCACTCTCAGATACGAACTCCTAATCATCATTTTCCTCCTCGAAGGTCTCTTTCGCTGCATCCGGCGGCTTGAATGTCTGGTCTTGAGCATTGACCCACTTGAGCACTTCACTCTCGTTGTTGGGGATGATATGAGGACAATAGTCAATGAGACTTCCATCACCTTGCAGAATGAGATGTTCATTAGGGTTGTTTTCATCACTTGGTTGGCCTAAGGATGAAGCTACCAGTTCATGGTTGTCAATCATATTTTGAATAACATGTTTCAGTTTGAAGCATGTTTCAGTATCATGACCTTTTCCTTGATGATATTGGCAATAGGCGTTGCCGTCCCAGAAACGGGTTTTCCTGCATTCAAGCGGGTCCGGAGTGGGCTCGATTGGTTGTAGATTCCCTTCAGTCATGAGCTTTTGAAAAGTTGTGGCATAGGTTTTGTTGAGTCTAGTGAATGTCCTTTGAGAACGTTCAACCTTGCTGTTTGACTTGAGACATCCAGAAGGATTGTCTTGACTGAGAGGTACAATTATGATTTTTCCAGCTTCAATCATATCTTGAATGGTATGCTTGAGTTTGAAACAGGTTTCGGTGTCATGGCCCTTGCCTTGATGGTATTGGCAATAGGCACTACCGTCCCAGGATCGGGCTTTTTGTGTTCGGGTTTGTTCGGAGTCGGACCAATGGGTTGGAGCATTCCTTCTGAAGCAAGTATCTCCAGAGCGGTGTCATATGTTATTCCCAGATCTGTGAATACCCTTTGATGTTTTACCATGGTTCCAACATTGGTGTTTTTTGGGATGTTTTTGTGAGTTTTGTTTTTGTTTTTGTCAATCGTGGGCGGAAACAGGATTTGGTCATTGTCAATGGACAGTTTCGGGGAAATTGCTTTGTATTTTGAAAGGGGTTTTGGTGAGGTGATTTCTTTGTTGGTAGCCCCGTGGATGTCGGAACCATCGGATGACTCCTCATTTTCAACAGTTGTTGGTTGGTGAACAGAGGGTTGGTTTTCTCCTTGATGGTAAAGTTCATTTTCGGTATTACCCAACCTCTCCTCCAAATTAGCTACCCGGGTATTCAAATCATGGATAGCCACTTGCAACTTTGAGAATATGTTGTTGATGGAGATGGAGAGCGTTATTATAGCGCTTTGTATGCCATCTTCGTCAATTGCATGAATTTTTCTCATCATTAGGAGAGATGAGGTGAGAGCAGTCTAGGAAAGATTCCTGACTGTGTCCAATTGGGTTTTCTGGAGGACTGTTTTTGTTGTTTGTTGAGGGAGGTAATGGTAATTTTCCCTTTTTTTGTTGCTTTCCTTTGGAGATTAGCCTTTCCAAGGCTGTGGCATAAGGCATACCCAAATCAGGGAAGGACCTATGAGGTCGTCTGGTTTTGGTTGGTGGGGCACCTAAGGAATTGGCTTCAGTGGTTTTGGTAGCCTTCCAACTAGGGTCGGTTTTGTCGTTGGCAAGTAGTCAGCTTTCAAGGAGCTTAACCCTTTGCTCAATATCAGAAGAGGGAAAATTCCCGGTTATCATTTTGTCCTCAAATTGGGAGAGACGAGTGCTCAAGTTTTCCACGGTAGCCAGGAGTCGAAGGACCATGTTGTTGGTTTCAACAGAAGTCATGGAAGACGCAGATTGATCGGCTTCTTGAGTTTCTGGTTGGAAATTGATGGCACCCAAGGGATTCCTAAATGACATAACGATAGGCGTTATAACTTGTCTTGGCAAGGGATTGCACAAACAAAGGCAAGTACGACACATATGTACAAAAGGCAGTTTTGTCGTGAAGACGCGACGGTGTGACTAGGTTATGATTCATTAAAGATCATGAATGACCTCTTGTGTTTGAACTCTTGGTGAATGACGTTGAACTAAGACTTGAGTGTCGATTTTGGCATAGTGATGCCTAGACAAACGACTTCTGACTCAATTTGGTTGTGTGTTGATGGCGTGACGCTGTTGGATAAGACATGTACACAACTTGACCTTTGACACGTAATGTAGGGGAAATGCGGGTTTAATATCCAAGAGGTTTTGACTCTGCTAACGCCATTGGAGATACCTCGACAATTAGGCGACACGACCTAGACCAGAAGGTAGGTACTAACTTCGGTAGAGATTCGACGTTATCTAGACGACCTGACTTGAAATCGACTGGACTATAATTGACTCGAGGCTGGATCAGAAAGGTGGACTGAAATTTTCGAAAATAGAAATTTTCAAAAAGATTCATTTGTCGCTTTATGGACGGTTTCTGAAGAGTAGGGATCTCCGAAAGTCGATCAGTTGAAAGGGTTGTCTTAGGTTTGTTTTCAAAAGACGGTTTAAGTTGAAATTGTGGCGGCTCTGAAAACAATGTGTTGTTTCCGAAGACGGTTTTTGAAATTCCGAATCACTGATTTAAAAATTGATAGTTGAAGAATTTAGAATTGTCATCACAATGGCCATGAAAACGGTTAAATTTTGTATTCAAAGATTAGAAATTGAGTTGAAAATTTGAAAACGGTTAAATTTGTTTTCAAAGATTGAGTTTTGAATTTGAAATCTGAAAACGGTTAAATTTCTTTTCAAAGATTTGGAATTGAATTGAAATTTGAAAACGGTTAAATTTGTTTTCAAAGATATTATTTTCAACTGAAACTTAAAAACTGTTAATTTTGTTTTCAAATGATTTGAAATTGGATTTGAAATTTGAAAACGGTTAAATTTGTTTTCAAAGATTTGATTTTGAATTTGAAATTTGAAAACGGTTAAATTTGTTTTCAAATGATTTGAAAAGGATTTGAAATTTGAAAACGGTTAAATTTGTCTTCAAAGATTTGATTTTGAATTTGGATTTGAAAATGGTTAAATTTGTTTTCAAATATTTGATTTTGAATTTGAAATTTGAAAACGGTTAAATTTGTTTTCAAAAATTTGAAATTGGGTTTGAAATTTGAAAACGGTTAAATTTGTTGTCAAATGATTTGAAATTGGATTTAAAATTTGAAAACGGGTAAGTTTGTTTTCAAAGATTTGATTTTGAATTTGAAATTTGAAAATGGTTAAAGTTGTTTTCAAATGATTTGATTTTGAAATTGGGGGATTTGAAAACGGTTAAATTTGTTTTCAAATGATTTGAAATTGGAAATTATGAGGATTGAATTCGTCATTACGACGGGTTAGAAAACCGTTTTAATCTTTGGAAGATGGTATGCACATCGAAAAGTGTGAGAATTGAAATCGTTATTATGACGGCTTAGAAAAGCCAAATTTGATTTCGAAAACGAGATTTGAAAAAAAGTTGCACGGGTTGAAATCGTCATTACGACGGTTTGGAAAACGTTTTTATTTGAAAACTGATTTTAAATTTTGAAAATTCGAGGGTAGAATTCGTCATTACGACGGCGTGAAAAGGGCACTTTGAGAATGCAACGGTCGGCGAAAAGATCGAGGTTTGAAATGGCCATTATAACGGCGCAAAATGTGTTTTTGAAACGGTTGTAGAAACTCGGGTTTGAAAATCGTCGTTACGACGGCCTAAGAAGGCGTGTTGAGATGCAACGGTCGGCGAAAAGACCGAGGTTTTGAAATGGCCATTATAACGGCGCAAAAGGTGTTTTTGAAAGTTTGAAAATGACACGGAAGTACTTATGATCACATAACACATAAGAACTCCCAGTTTCATTATATTATGCATAATGGTGACACGGGTTTTGGCTTAACGGGTGGGTACACACCAAGCAATCAAACTCCGATTTTTGAGAGGGATACCAATCCAAACAAAATGTGTAAGGAGGGCGCCCTAGCCTCGTGCTCGAAGGTGATGAAAGCTCTTTGACGAACCAGAAATGTGTAATGTCAACGGTATGCTTGACTCAATCGGGATTCGAAACGCAGGGATTAGAAAACTCACGCCGACGGGACGAGCCAATTGGTCGATAAAGGTTAGGTTGTGGGCCCGGACAAGGAACCCAAATTATGACCGTAATATCAATTAATGCACTTTAACCACGACCTCGTTCGAGTTTCACCTCTAAGGATCACAAAGACACAAGTGTCCTAGTTATCCCCAGTGGAGTCGCCAATCTGTGGACATGGGCCACAAGCTGGTCTGTGGATTTGGGCCACCTGCACGCCAAGCCAAATTGCGGACATACAGCGGTCGGAAAGCCACGCTCGGTAGTGTAAAAAATGCTTTTGACCGGATCGCTTTAGATCGGTCGGTTTCGTCTCGGCAAAGGTCTCGAAACGATTAGAGATGTTTGGAGTCGCCACCAAGCATTTGTGGGATGATTGGAACCCATTCAAATCAACTTTATACCTAGGTTAATCAAGGCAAAAAGCAGTGTTTGACATAGGTACTAAAGATAAAGGACTCGTCCCCCTTTTAGCATACTATGCCTAAAATGACTCTCGTGCGCCCTGGATAAGGCCATCCACTATCCAAAGGTTCTGAGTAAGGGGTGAGGGTACGTATTGGGAAGCTCTTTAATCGAACACCCAATCCCGCCCGCGTTAGCGGCCTCTACTTGTAACACCCCGATTTATGAAGGAGCCTTTAGCAAGACATTCCCTAATAAACCGAACTGTTACCATCTCGGTTTCCCGAGGTAGTGAATAACAAATTAAACTCCAAGGCGAATTATATAATTTCTTTAACTTAATTTTTACAAAACCTCTTTTACATCAATTTGCAAAGAACTAACATAAATAAAAGTGAAAGTCTTCTAAATGATGATCTAGCTACTAAGTCTTCTGATCCGGTGTCTCACGCCCATCAAGCTCCCGTCCTATCTCTTAAACCTGTCAAGTCTGCTCGCCAATATTTGGGTCATCACAGGTGTTCACGAATACACAGAGTCAACCACGAGGTTGAGTAGGGAATACAATGAAACAACAAAATATGATATGCATGCTCCTCCGTCACCTCCACCTCCATCTCAACTCATATCTCATAACCCGTACAACCCAGCCATACCGATCCCCGGTAGACTATATATCGACCGTAGCCGATCCGCACCACAACAGTGAGGACACCAGGGCAAGTCCGCAGAACCCGCCCTGGGCCTTATCACAACATCATCATCACCACACCACGTCACCACAACATCCTCCATCTCTAATGCATATGAATGCTCAAGAAATTAATGCAACACAATATGTATATCATTGAACTGGTAAATCATAGAATCATGCCGGTTACCGAATGTTGTGATAATATACTCAATACGATCAATTCAGTCAAGCACATTCCAGGATATGAATCATAACATGAATCAACAACCACGAATCACGTCAACGTTCACAGTTTGGTCATATGAAACACAAACAAGTCAACACAATTCAACAACAACGATAATAAGTCAAGTGTATTTCCCTACCTTTTCGCAATCCAAGCACACAAGCAATCAATTATGATCCTTCACATATCCATCACCTACATAACATAATTATGTATAATTACCACCTACTCAATCAAATAATCATGCACATAACCTAGACTCATCATAACTTAATAGGAATATCAACTTAAAGAACAAACACGATTTTTCCTGATTTTCCAGCACATGACAGACTCGGAATAAAATACATAACTAATTCCAGAAAAATCAAATTGATACAAGGACAATTGGATTGGAACCCCATGATTCTTAGCTACAAATTATATCTTACGTGTTTTTCTCAAATTCCAAACTTATCAAGAGTTTTCAGACTGATTTCCAAAAACTGACAGAAACCGTCGCATAAAAAGTATTGATTCATAAAACGAGTTTAAAACATTATTTTGCAGTAATTCCAAATCCTATTATCATCTAGACTATACAAAGATGATGTATGAAGAAGCCTCATAACTGAATCGACATAAAAATTAGGGTTTTAAATCATTTACCACAACCAAATCAGATTCGCGGACTTTTCAGCGACATGTTCATAAATAAATCACCTAGGACAAACCATAAAGAATTTGACTACGAGATTTTATATGCATAAACTAGACATCAAATAAACATGACTCTATTTTCAAACTTTTTGAAGACGAACACTTTAAAACAGTATAAACAATGGAATGAAATCGACTTACAAACAGGGAAATCGAATTAGGTTGGAATCGATGAGAAATCTTCAATCAAATGAAAGGCTTGACAATTCTTCTTCCTCTCCCTTTCTCTAGGTTTAGAAATGGTTTTATGAATGATAAAATGAAAAGAGGGGAGAGGGAGAGCGGCTCTTAGATTAGGTTTAGGGTAAATGGTGGTTACATGTTCCGGGTAGGGCAAATGGGTTAAACGGGTATGGTCGTTGGGTAAATGTAGATGGGTAATTCTTGACCCAAAAGACAAAATGTGATGTAGCCCGACTCAACATATACGATATAAACCCGACTTAATAACATTCACGATATTACGATGCAACCAATATAAAATGTATAATACTAATATATAATAATATCCGTTTAATCGATTATATAAAATACGGGGTATTACACTACTAATCAATCATGGTTGTTTAAGTGCAAAAGTTGATAAAACGGATAAAATGCATGAATGCGCATCTAATAGTTTAAACCTAACATGTGAGCTTTCTAAGTCGGTTTGTTTAATCTAAGTATCAAGTATAAGATGTCTAGTTGGATTTAGATTGATTTGCATGTGAAAACGGAAATTAAACATCCATTTACCAAATTCGGGTCATGATGCTTAACACGATCCTTTCATTTTAAAAAGTGTGTTAAATGACAAAGTATAAAAACATAAACTTGTCAATCTGATCCGTCACATATTCGGGTTAACTGTCATGGTATAAAGAACCAGGGATGATTTTTGTAATGGTCAAAATATGTTTATCATAAAAATGAATTAAAATGGTAAATAAAAGAAAAGGATTTCCATTAAAACGTAATTAACCAATTAATATCACCGAGTCCCGGATTAAACCGTCATGGTATATGGAACCAAGGGTGGTTATAATTTATGGCTAAAAAGTTTGTCATAAAAATGATTTGAAACATTTGAAATGGTAAAAACCGATTGCAAATAAGAAATGAAATAAAGAGGAAAGACGAGAACGGGTCCGATGATGGTTTTAACTCTAAATAGTGTTATTTAATGCAAATGAAGTTAGAAAACTTTTGAAATCATTTTTCATATTCGAGTAGTGCATTAAACCATCTCATGTATAGCCAATCCACGCACGCATATCAAAAACACGTTACAGTCCGATCATCATCGGGTGGTTTTTTGGAAGGTGCAGATACTGGATATCTACAGAACTAGAAACCATTCACTAATTCGAAGATGAGGACAAGACCGGCAAATGGCCTTGAAACACTCCCATGATTAATATAGTGATTCTTCATCTCTTTGCTTAAATCCCTTGATTTGAGCTCTAAGCATATTAGTCTTCTCCGGTCGATATAATTTCTTGTAGATAACTAAGGCTAGCATGTAATACTATGCATTTCGATGAACTCGACCGAGTGGGCTGTACTCGGTCGAGTACTGTGGACCGAGTGAATTTTTTAAGTCGGGAAAGTTTCTGATTTGGGTCACTCGACCGAGTTGGTGGTGTACTCGGTCGAGTATAGTCTACTCGGTCGAGTGATTTGTGACACGCGACCGAGTGTCCGGTCTGGAGTCGTATTTTGCGCGGTCTGATTAGAGTTATTAGGGAGTTACTTAATTAGATAATCAGTTTCGTTAAATCATTTCTAACCCTAATGCATTTCTCTTAACTCTCCCTGATCACCCTAATCATCATCCAATCACGAATTTAGCAATTTTTGGTCTGAGGATTCGTTCTTGCTTGTGTCTACCGCATTGTAAGTTTTAGCCTTAACTTTTATTGCCCTATGTACTCTCTTAACCCAAGGTTGGGTTAATTGGGGGGATTTTGATGGTATTATTGTGGGATGGTTATAGAAATGGTAGTGTATTGATGATTGTATAGGTGACGATTTTATAAAGAAGCATTTCTAGTTGATTGCATGCTAATTGGATTGTGAATAAGGTAGGGATTCCCTACTCAACACAGTTCGTGATTGATTGTGTTGTGATTAATTGTCATTGTGGTGATATTATCGAGTTTGTTGATATTGTTGGATGTTAAAGGAGTTGAGATTGATATTGTAGAGCCATGTTGAAAGATGCTTTCACCCCTATGTTTTGCCCCTTGTGACTCCCGTCGCAAGGGGATGTGCACATTAATGAGCTGGGTTCGCTCGTTCCGATGAGTGGGGATTTTGATGTTCAGTGCTTCGGTCTGACATCGGCAGGGGTGGGTTACTTGTTGCGATCGGAACACGGCTACTCGTTGCGATGAG